>NC_066849.1:25952748-26045819 GCF_001640805.2 Lates calcarifer | reverse complement strand
CAACTGCTGCCCCAACACCACAACTGCTGCACACACTACAACTTCAGGCCCAACAACAACAACTGCTGCCCCAACAACCACAACTGCTGCACAAAACTACAACTTCACTGCAGCCTCAACAACACAACTGCTTCACCTACAACTACAACTTCAGGCCCAACAACAACAAATGCAGCCTCAACAACCACAACTGCTGCCCCAACAACTACAACTTCTGTCCCTACAACCACAACTGCTGCACCTACGACTACAACTGCTGCCCGATAACCACAACTGCTGCACCCAACAACTACAACTGCTCAACAACCACAATTGCGCCCCAACAACCACAACTGCTGCACCTACAACTACAACTTCAGTCCCAACAACAACAACTGCAGACTCAACAACCACAACTGCTGCAGCTGCATCTACAACTACAACTTCAGGCCCAACAACAACAACTGCTGCACCTACAACTACAACTTCTGTCCCAACAACAACAACTGCAGCCCAACAACAACAACTGCAGCTCCTACAACCACAACTGCTGCACCTACAACTGGCTGCTGGCTACAACAGGCCTCAACAACCAGCAGGCCCAACAACAACAACTGCTGCACCTACAACTACAACTTCTGCCCAACAACAACAACTGCAGCCTCAACAACCACAACTGCTTCACCTACAACTACAACTTCAGGCCCAACAACAACAACTGCAGCCTCAACAACCACAACTGCTGCATCTACAACTACAACTTCAGGCCCAACAACAACTGCAGCCTCAACAACCACAAGTGCTGCCCAACAACTACAACTTCTGTCCCTACAACCACAACTTCTGCACCTACGACTACAACTGCTGCCCAACAACCACCACCCAAACAACCACAACTGTTGCCCAACAACAACAACTGCAGCCCTACAACCACAACTGCTGCACCTACAACTACAACTTCAGGCCCAACAACAACAACTGCAGCCTCAACAACCACAACTGCTGCCTACAACTACAACTTCAGGCCCAACAACAACAACTGCAGCCTCAACAACCACAACTGCTGCATCTACAACTACAACTTCAGGCCCAACAACAACAACTGCAGCCTCAACAACCACAACTGCTGCCCCAACAACTACAACTTCTGTCCCTACAACACAACTACTGCACCTACGACTACAACTGCTGCCCCGACAACCACAACTGCTGCACCTACGACTAACAACCACAACTGCTGCACCAACAACTACAACTCAGGCCCAACAACAACAACTGCTGCAGCCCAACAACAACAGCCTCAACCACAACTGCTGCCCAACAACAACAACTGCAGCTCAACAACCACAACTGCTGCATTACAACTGCATCTACAACTACAACTTCAGGCCCAACAACAACAACTGCTGCACCTACACTACAACTTCTGTCCAACAACAACAACTGCAAACAACCACAACTGCTTCACCTACAACTACAACTTCAGCCCAACAACAACAACTGCAAACTAACAACCACAACTGCTGGGCCCAACAACAACAACTGCAGCCTCAACAACACAACTGCTGCCCCACAACTACAACTTCTGTCCCTACAACACAACTACTGCACCTACGACTACAACTGCTGCCCCGACAACCACAACTGCTGCACCTACACTACAACTGCTGCCACCACAACTGCTGCACAACAACCACACTGCAGCCAACAACAACTGCTGCCCCAACACCACAACTGCTGCACCTACAACTACAACTTCACCCCAACAACAACAACTGCTGCCCAACAACCACAACTGCACCTACAACTACAACTTCAACAACAACAACTGCAGCCTCAACAACCACAACTGCTTCACCTACAACTACAACTTCAGGCCCAACAACAACAACTGCAGCCTCAACAACCACAACTGCTGCCCAACAACTACAACTTCTGTCCCTACAACCACAACTACTGCACCTACGACTACAACTACAACTACACCTACACTGCAAACCACAACTGCTGCACCAACAACTACAACTGCAGCCCAACAACAACAACCCAACAACCACAACTGCTGCACCTACAACTACAACTTCAGCTCAACAACCAACAACTGCTGCAACAACTAGGCAACAACTACAAAACAACTGCAGCCTGCAACAACCACAACTGCTGCAGCCCAACAACACAACACCTACAACTGGCCCTCAACAACCACAACTGCTTACAACTACAACTTGCTGCAGCAACAACAACTGCAGCCTCAACAACCAAACTGCTACCTACAACTACAACTTCAGGCCCAACAACAACAACTGCAGCCTCAACAACCACAACTGCTGCCTACAACTACAACTTCAGGCCCAAAAACAACAACTGCAGCCTCAACAACCACAAGTGCTGCCCCAACAACTACAACACACAACCACAACTTCTGCACCTACGACTACAACTGCTGCCCCCAACAACCACCACCACCCAACAACCACAACTGTTGCCCCAACAACAACAACTGCAGCACAACCACAACTGCTGCACTACAACTACAACTTCAGCCCAACAACAACAACTGCAGCCTCACAACCACAACTGCTGCACTACAACTACAACTTCAGCCCAACAACAACAACTGCAGCCTCAACAACCACAACTGCTGCACTACAACTACAACTTCAGGCCCAACAACAACAACTGCAGCCTCAACAACCACAACTGCTGCCCCAACAACTACAAACAACCACAACTACTGCACCTACGACTACAACTGCTGCCCCGACAACCACAACTGCTGCACCTACGACTACAACTGCACCACAACTGCTGCACCAACAACTACGCCCACAACAACTGCTGCACCTACAACCACAACAACTTCAGCCTCAACAACACAACTGCACCTACAACTACAACTTTGCACTCAACAACCACAACTACAACTGCTGCAACCAACTTCAAACAACAACAACTGCTGCACCTACAACTACAACTTCTGTCCCAACAACAACAACTGCAGCCTCAACAACCACAACTGCTTCACCTACAACTACAACTTCAGGCACCAACAACTGCAGCCTCAACAACTGCACACACCCCAACAACTGCAACAACCACAACTGCTGCCCAACAACTACAACTTCTGTCCCTACAACCACAACTACTGCCCTACGACTACAACACAGCACACTACAACTGCTGCCCTAAACCACAACTGCTGCACCAACAACTACAACTGCAGCCTCAACAACCACAATGCTGCAACAACCACAACTGCTGCACCTACAACTACAACTTCAGTCCCAACAACAACAACTGCAGACCCAACAACCACAACTGCTGCATGCTGCAACTACAACTACAACTTCAGGCCCACAACAACAACTGCTGCACCTACAACTACAACTTCTGTCCCAACAACAACAACTGCAGGCAAACAACCACAACTGCTGCACCTACAACTACAACTTCTGCCAACACCAACAACTGCAGCCTCAACAACCACAACTGCTGCACTACAACTACAACTTCAGGCCCAAAAACAACAACTGCAGCCTCAACAACCACAAGTGCTGCCCAACAACTACAACTTCTGTCCCTACAACCACAACTTCTGCACCTACGACTACAACTGCTGCCCCAACAACCACCACCACACCCACAACCACAACTGTTGCCCCAACAACAACAACTGCAGCGCCTACAACCACAACTGCTGCATCTACAACTACAACTTCAGGCCCAACAACAACAACTGCAGCCTCAACAACCACAACTGCTGCATCTACAACTACAACTTCAGTCCCAACAACAACAACTGCAGCCTCCACAACCACAACTGCTGCACCAACAACTACAACTTCTGTCCTACAACCACAACTACTGCACCTACGACTACAACTGCTGCCCCGACAACCACAACTGCTGCACCTACGACTACAACTGCTGCCCCGATAACCACAACTGCTGCACCAACAACCACAACTGCAGCCTCAACAACCACAATTGCTGCCCCAACAACCACAACTGCTGCACCTACAACTACAACTTCAGTCCCAACAACAACAACTGCAGACTCAACAACCACAACTGCTGCATCTACAACTGCTGCATCTACAACTACAACTTCAGGCCCAACAACAACAACTGCTGCACCTACAACTACAACTTCTGTCCCAACAACAACAACTGCAGCCTCAACAACCACAACTGCTTCACCTACAACTACAACTTCAGGCCCAACAACAACAACTGCAGCCTCAACAACCACAAGCTGCTCCACACCACAACTGCTGCATCTACAACTACAACTTCAGGCCCAACAACAACAACTGCAGCCTCAACAACCACAACTGCTGCCCCAACAACTACAACTTCTGTCCCTACAACCACAACTACTGCACCTACGACTACAACTGCTGCCCCGACAACCACAACTGCTGCACCTACGACTACAACTGCTGCCCCAATAACCACAACTGCTGCACCCAACAACCACAACTGCAGCCTCCAACAACCACAACTGCTGCACCTACAACTACAACTTCAGGCCCAACAACAACAACTGCTGCCCCAACAACCACAACTGCTGCACCTACAACTACAACTTCTGTCCACAGCACCAACAACTGCAGCCTCAACAACCACAACTGCTTCACCTACAACTACAACTTCAGGCCCAACAACAACAACTGCAGCCTCAACAACCACAACTGCTGCCCCAACAACTACAACTTCTGTCCCTACAACCACAACTACTGCACCTACGACTACAACTGCTGCCCCGACAACCACAACTACTGCACCTACGACTACAACTGCTGCCCGATAACCACAACTGCTGCACCAACAACTACAACTGCAGCCTCAACAACCACAATTGCTGCCCCAACAACCACAACTGCTGCACCTACAACTACAACTTCAGTCCCAACAACAACAACTGCAGACTCAACAACCACAACTGCTGCATCTACAACTGCTGCATCTACAACTACAACTTCAGGCCCAACAACAACAACTGCTGCACCTACAACTACAACTTCTGTCCCAACAACAACAACTGCAGCCCCAACAACAACAACTGCAGCTCCTACAACCACAACTGCTGCACCTACAACTACAACTTCAGGCCCAACAACAACAACTGCTGCACCTACAACTACAACTTCTGTCCCAACACCAACAACTGCAGCCTCAACAACCACAACTGCTTCACCTACAACTACAACTTCAGGCCCAACAACAACAACTGCTGCACCTACAACTACAACTTCTGTCCCAACAACAACAACTGCAGCCTCAACAACCACAACTGCTTCACCTACAACTACAACTTCAGGCCCAACAACAACAACTGCAGCCTCAACAACCACAACTGCTGCATCTACAACTACAACTTCAGGCCCAAAAACAACAACTGCAGCCTCAACAACCACAAGTGCTGCCCCAACAACTACAACTTCTGTCCCTACAACCACAACTTCTGCACCTACGACTACAACTGCTGCCCCAACAACTACAACTTCTTTCCCTACAACCACAACTTACTGCACCTACGACTACAACTGCTGCCCCGACAACCACAACTGCTGCACCTACGACTACAACTGCTGCCCCAACAACAACAACTGCTGCATCTACAACTGCTGCCACTACAACTACAACTAACAACTGCAGCTCCTACAACCACAACTGCTGCACCTACAACTACACTTCTGTCCCAACAACAACAACTGCAGCCTCAACAACCACAACTGCTGTCACCTACAACTACAACTTCAGGCCCAACAACAACAACTGCAGCCTCAACAACCACAACTGCTGCACCTACAACTACAACTTCAGGCCCAACACAACAACTGCAGCCTCAACAACCACAACTGCTGCCCCCAACAACTACAACTGCTAGCTCCTACAACCACAACTGCAGCCTCCACAACCACAACTTCAGTGCCCAAAACCACAACTGCAGCCTCCACAACCACAACTGCTTCACCAACAACTACAACTTCAGCCTGACACAACTGCAGCCTCAACAACCACAACTGCTGCCACCAACAACCACAACTGCTGCATCATACAACCACAACTTGCTGCACCAACAACAACAACTGCAACCCTCCACAACCACAACTGCTGCACCTACAACTACAACTTCAGGCCCAACAACAACAACTGCTGCCCAACAACAACAACTGCTGCCTCAACAACCACAACTGCTGCATCTAGAACTGCTGCATCTACAACTACAACTTCAGGCCCAACAACAACAACTGCTGCACCTACAACTACAACTTCAGGCCCAACAACAACAACTGCAGCCTCAACAACCACAACTGCTGCATCTACAACTACAACTTCAGGCCCAACAACAACAACTGCAGCCTCAACAACCACAAGTGCTGCCCCAACAACTACAACTTCTGTCCCTACAACCACAACTTCTGCACCTACAACTACAACTGCTGCCCCGACAACCACCACCACCCCAACAACCACAACTGTTGCCCCAACAACAACAACTGCAGCTCCTACAACCACAACTGCTGCACCTACAACTACAACTTCAGGCCCAACAACAACAACTTCAGCCTCAACAACCACAACTGCTGCATCTACAACTACAACTACTGCACCTACGACTACAACTGCTGCCCCAACAACCACAACTGCTGCACCTACAACTACAACTTCAGGCCCAACAACAACAACTGCTGCCCCAACAACCACAACTGCTGCACCTACAACTACAACTTCTGTCCTAACACCAACAACTGCAGCCTCAACAACCACCACTGCTTCACCTACAACTACAACTTCAGGCCCAACAACAACAACTGCAGCCTCAACAACCACAACTGCTGCACCTACAACTACAACTTCAGGCCCAACAACAACAACAACTGCTGCCCCAACAACCACAACTGCTGCACCTACAACTACAACTTCAGGCCCAACAACAACAACTCCAGCCTCAACAACCACAACTGCTGCACATACAACTACAACTTCAGGCCCAACAACAACAACTGCAGCCTCAACAACCACAACTGCTGCCCCAACAACCACAACTGCTGCACCTACAACTACAACTTCAGTCCCAACAACAACAACTGCAGCCTCAACAACCACAACTGCTTCACCTACAACTACAACTTCAGGTCCAACAACAACATCTGCTGCCCCAACAACTACAACTGCTGCACCTACAACTACAACTTCAGTCCCAACAACAACAACTGCAGCCTCAACAACCACAACTGCTGCACCTACAACTACAATTTCAGGCTCACCAACAACAACTGCAGCCTCAACAACCACAACTGCTGCACCTACAACTACAACTTCAGGCTCACCAACAACAACTGCAGCCTCAACAACCACAACTGCTGCCCCAACAACTACAACTTTTGTTCCTACAACCACAACTTCAGCACCTACGACAACAACCACCACCCCAACAACCACAACTGTTGCCCCAACAACAACAACTGCAGCTCCTACAACCACAACTGCTGCACCTACAACTACAACTTCAGTCCCAACAACAACAACTGCAGCCTCCACAACCACAACTGCTGCACCTACAACTACAACTTCAGGCCCAACAACATCTGCTGCCCCAACAACTACAACTTCAGTCTCAACAACCACAACTGCTGCACCTACAACTACAACTTCAGGCCCAACAACAACAACTGCAGCCTCAACAACCACAACTGCTGCCCCAACAACTACAACTTCTGTCCCTACAACCACAACTGCTGCACCTACGACTACAACTGCTGCCCCGACAACCACAACTTCTGCACCAACAATCACAACTGCTGCCCCAACAACCACCACCACCCCAACAACCACAACTGTTGCCCCAACAACAACAACTGCTGCCCTGACAACCACAACTGCTGCACCAACAACCACAACTGCAGCCTCAACAACCACAACTACTGCCCCAACAACAACCACCACCACCGCCCCATCAACAACCACTTCTGCACCAGCAACCACAACTTTTGCCCCAACAACTGCTGCACCAACAACTACAACTGCTGCACCAACAACAACTACCACCCTAACAACAACAACTGCAGCAACTACAACCACAACTGCTACCCCAACAACCAAAACTGCTTCTCCAACAAGTACGACTGCTGCACTAACAACCACCACCAGCCCATCAACTACTGCCCCAACAACAACCACCATCACCGCCCCATCAACCACAACTGTTGCCCCAACAACAACTGCAGCTCCTACAACCACAACTGCTGCACCTACAACTACAACCTCTGCACCTACAACTACAACTGCTTCCCCGGCAACCACAACTGCTGCCCCAACAACCACCACCAGCACATCAACCACAACTGTTGCCCCAACAACAACAACTGCTGCACCAACAACTACAACTTCAGTCCCAACAACAACATCTAATGCCCCAACAACCACAACTGTTGCCCCAACAACCACCACCACCTCTTCAACCACAACTGCTGCCCCAGCAACCACCACCGCCCCAACAACCACAACTATTGCCTCAACAACAACAACTGCAACTCCTACAACTACAACTGCTGCACCTACAACTACAACTTCAGTCCCAACAACAACAACTGCAGCATCTACAACAACTTCTGCACCAACAACTACAACTGCTGCCCCGACAACCACAACTGCTGCCCCAACAACCACCTCCAGCCCATCAACCACAACTACTGCCCCAACAACAACCACCACCACTGCCCCATCAACAACAACTTCTGCACCAACAACCACAACTGTTGCCCCAACAACAACACCTGCTACACCAACAACTACCACCCTAACAACAACAACTGCAGCCCCTACAACTACAACTGCTACCCCAACAACCACAACTGTTGCCCCAACAACAACTGCAGTTCCTGCAACCACAACTGCTGCACCTACAACTACAACTTCAGTCCCAACATCAACAGCTGCAGCCTCAACAACCACAACTGCAGCATTTACAACAACAACTTCTGCACCAACATTTACAACTGCTGCCCCGACAACCACAACTGTTGCCCCAACAACCACCACCACCCAATCAACCACAACTGCTGCACCAGCAACTCCAGCTGCAGTCTCAACAACAATGACTACCACCCCAATATCAACTACTGCACCAACAACAACGATTATCCCTAAGAATACAATTAGTTTCTCAACAGTGATAACTGCCCTAACCACAGAAACTGCCCCAGCAAAATCTACATCGTCCCGAACAACCACAGCCACGACCACAACAGCTCCTGCCCAAACAACGACTGCTGTGCCAACAACTTCTGCCCCAAAAACTACTGTTGCTGAAACAACAACAACTGCATCCAGTGATGCCTGCTTTATCAGACTGGGTATGATTCATCTGCTGCTTGGACTCCTTATCTATACCCTCTTTTAAAATCCAGTAAAATCAGAGACAAAGTATGGTTGATTTCACCAGAGGCTCTCTGAATTGGCTTTGTTATGTGTGCACCTGGGTTCATTGGCCATCCTCATCTTTAGCTGGCATCTTTATGGGTTATTAAATTCAAATGTGGGAAAAGGGGATGAAGCCTATGTAAATGGTAGGTGGGATAAGTAAATGCCAGTGTCATTGTCAGATGTTCATGTACACAAAGGAACATTGCTTTTTGTGCTACAATCATCAAACAATTTCAGGCACAAGGTATAATCCAAAATGCTTTGTCTGAGCTGTTCAGTTACCTGATTAAGCACACCCCTCTTGCCTGTCAAGATTGGGAATTACTATGGTGTAATAGATCATTTACTTAATCACATTGACTCATATTATCTATCTATAATTATGCTTTATCTAAATGCTACAATTTATCATATAATTGTCTTTTCTTTGCATCATCACATGAATATGTTGCAGTAGCATCATGAAATGTATTGAGATCTAATGTTCTGAATATATTATAACTTGTCTAATAAACTTTTCTGAACAACACTTTCATGCTGTGGTGTCTTTAAGTAAAAAGCCTAGAATGATGAACCAATGTATGTATTAAAGTGAAGTCACTTTAATACAAAGCTTACAGTTAATTTAGTTGGTTAGATACAGTAGAACAAAAGTCAGTCTAAATTTTGTGTATTTTTATCCATTTTCATCAACGGTTTTCTCATCAATTTGTTTTGTTTTCATTTTAATAATTATTTTATATCTATATATATATGATTTTCGCAAATCTTAAGTGGATAAGTCACTCAGAAAACAAATCTCCCAGGATACAGCACACAAAGGTAACTTTGGGAAGGGACAAACAAAGTAATTTTCAGTATGATAAATAACTATGACATTTGATTGATGATGCATATTAAGCTGTTTAAGAATAGAGGGCGGAGTAGTATTCGACATAAGCAGGTGTGACAATATTCTCACAGCCCAGAGCCAACTGTAGAATTTGAAGAAGTCTAGGATGTTAGATTTCTTCAAATTAAGGTACAATTTGTTCAAATGCTGTTTTGTTTTAAACCCCAGTGTTTTGATGATACAGAAAATTCCACAATAAGCAACAGCAACACCCTCATTTGACTAATATTACTGATTTAATTAAAGCCATTTCGTGACACTACAGCAATGACTCATATTCTATTCATACTGAACATGGCGTTGTTTTGTTAAGGCATTATAAGATCACATATTAAATTGTTATCTGTTCTACAGGTAATGCTCCAGTATTAGCGAAATCACTGGTAAGATAATTTCTATTACAATACAAATAACTTGTATGTCAGGTTTGGGTAGGTTTCCATTGGGTGTGTTGCTGATTGTATCCAAATATTTGGCCCAATGAAGACTTCCAACCCACACAGTTGTTATTCTCCTTTCAAGTCATCATTGCTATTCTTGTGATTCATTTGCACTATACCTCATTGTGTGCCAGGGCTCTCCAACCTCTTTTGTATTTTATTTTTACAGTGTTCTTGCAAGCCTGTTTATGCATTCAGATAAAAGTTATGATGTCAAAATACACACATTAGACCTGTTTTCCCTTGCTTTTTGCTGAGATAGGCTTTACTTCATCATTGTCAACTGGTCAAGGCAGATGGCCGCCCACCCTGAGTCTGGCTCTGCTTGAGGTTTCTGCCTCTTAAAAGGAAGTTTTTCCTTGTCACTGTGGCCTACTGCTTGCTCATGGTGGGATCTGTTGGGTCTCTCTCTGTAAATATATTTTAAAGAGTATGGTCCAGACCTGCTTTATATGAAAAGTGCCTTGAGATGACTTTTGTTGTGATTTGGTGCTATATAAATAAAATTGAATTGAATTGGATTGTTTGACAGACCCTACCACTCTATGTGCTAAAATAATAATTGGAAAATTAACCTTTTTTCTTAAGAACCCCAAAATGTAGGAAAAATATTTGAAGCAGTAATTCCTCCACTTGACACAAATTGAGCTTGCACAATGACTCTGTTGGTCACTGCAGTCATTTCCACTTTTTGTTGTACGGGCTATGCATGAGCAAATATATTTTTTGTTTGCCATAAAGTAATTCACAAACAAAGAAATGTACAGTATGCTCCAGTTTTGTTTCACTAGTCTCACACTTAACGTTTATTTCACAAATCAGAGTGAATAAAAAACCAAACATATAATCCACACGACTTAAAACGGAAGCAGGAGCTCTTTGGCTTAAAAACGCAGCTTCAAATGTCATAAACCTGGTACTAAACATGACATTGACTTTAAAAACATAGCATGTTTGATCAGTGCTTTCAGAGAACAAGCTTTCACTATCAAATTGAATGCTTTATTCTAACAAAGTCAGATTGTACAAGTGACATAAATGTGTTCATTTTATCCCTTAGGCTCATGTACCAATGCATTTAAATCTCATACTGTAGAACACTGTGTAGCAAGGGGTTAGAGCTCTTCTTTCTTTTTTAAGATTATCTGCCGCACCATTTCAGCTATTTTTGGTCGGATTTCTTTGACAGAAACTTTTGGTCCCCATGCATCCACCACTTTGCCATTTACATCAATTAGATACTTCCAGAAGTTCCAGTCAGGCTCTTTCCCAGAGGACTCTGCAGAAAATGTGAGAAGAAGAAAGAAGAAGTGAAAGATTGAAAAACATTCTTTCAAACAACAGTGTACAGTATATTAGTTTTTTCCATTTGGGCTCCCTCTCAGAAACACTTCCACCCTTCCCTCTTGCCTTTTTCCCAGCTTTCTTCTACAGTATTCATTATTTTCTTCTTCTTCTCTCCATTTCTCTCTTGCAGAACTGTGAATCCTCCTCTGCCTTCTCGCCAAAGTTTTTCCTATATGTAATCTTGGAGGGTGGCAAGGTGGTGGCGTGTTTAGCACTTTTGCACAGCAGGAAGGTTCAGGGTTCAAACCCTGGTTTGCCCACAGTTTTTCTGCATGAAGTTTGCATGTTTTCCCTGTGCCTGCGTGGGTTCTCTCCAGGTACTCGGGCCTTTTCCCACAATCCAAAGACATGCAGGTTAATCTGTGACTCTAAATTGCCTGTATGTGTGAATGTGAGTGTGAATGGTTGGACTGATCGCTGACATATAGAGACAATGGGATTGCAAGGTTTCACTGTGTAAATTATAAACCTGTAAATTATAAACCTGGTTGTCTTTTATACTAATCTACGTACCAAAGAGTACGTCACATTAGTGTACTAACAACATCCCATCTCACCAACGAGGTACTTGTAGACATTGTTGGCTCCAGTTCCGACGACAGCGATTTTACTGAACAGAGGGAAGGAGACTCCATAGACCCTGCGCACAAAACTGTCGATCTCCTTGTCGCTGCCGGGTTCCTGCTGCCCAAACTGGTTGCAGGGGAATGCCAGCACATTGAAGTGATATGGCCCAAAGTCCCGCTGGAGCTGCTGCAGGTCTTTGTAGTGTTCCTCAGTGAAGCCACATTCACTGGCTACATTCACCACCAGGGACACCTAATGCCACAAAAATGGACTGTAACACACCACAATAACAATCCTGACAGGACAGTCACCATACAACAACCAACAGCAACCAGGAAGTTGTACATCATATCTTCATTTGTTAGCTTGTGTTTATCTCAGATATGATGTTAAAGGAAGGACAGAATATATTCTTTTAATTGTTTGACTATCATGATTTTATTAGAAGTATTAGATACTATGATCTTATTGGTCCAGTGTTTCCAGGTTGTTCCAGCTATTAGTGTGGTCACCCTACAGTGATATCACAGTGTACTGACACACACTGGTGTACACTTGACCATTACTGTAGCAAAATGAGTTGAACACATGGGTGGAAAGTAACTTTACATTTACACTTTCTTAGGTACTGTACTTAAATGAGTACAATTTGATGTACTTGTACTTGATTTGATTTCTGTTTTATGCCACACACACACACACACACACACACACACACACACACACACAGAAAGAGGGAGATGGGTGACAAATTACACGAAAAACCTAAATAAATGACATTAGAAAAATAACAAATGCAAAGGCTTCCACATAGGTGCACCACATGGTACTGTCAAGCAATTAACATCCAATCATGTTCTGTAGCATGTATGATGATGGTATGTATATTGTCATCTTACATGTTAGTGAAGAGGTGATGGATGGACCTGTAGAGGTACACGGCTTAGAAACAGTTGATTATGTTAGTGCAGGTTTCTACATGTTACAGCTTCATGCCTCAGTTCACAGTCAGTACAGGAGCACATCTGCAAAGGACAGAAGAGCAGCTCATCACTGCAAAGGTAAGTACATGCAATGTTTAATTTCATTTTCTCTCAGTCTAACTACAGACTGGAAGGATCCCATCATCTAGTGCTGACATCTAGTGTCAAGGTGAAGTAATTACAAGTCGAATGGATCTTAAAATTAATCATGGAGTAAAAACAAATGGTTTTAAATTAATGAAACCCTTTGAACCATTCATAAATACCATAGATTGCTGTCATTTCTAAAAAATCCATCATGTCTGCAGTCATAAAAGATAATATGGGGTATGGGTCATGGGTTTCTCAGTTTGTAACAAGTCTAATCAGTCAAATAAGAAAAGGTTCTATGATAATAAGTCTGCAGGTGTACATGTTGGTAAGCAGGTTGTTAATGGATTTTGTTCCAGATGTCCTGCAGCCAAGATGAGTGTTTGTGAGTGAGTATTTTCCACATGCTTCATATCAATGTTTTGTAACTGCTTTTCTAAATTTTTTATTAATTATTAATAAAAGCACTACTTACATCTTATATTCCATTTACAAATGCTGTCTTATCAGAAAGTGGTACCAAAGCACCCTGTGAATAAACTGTAACCTACAAATAAAATCGTGTATGTTCAGGCTCATTTAATAACGGGCTGAATAAAATCTGCAGTAGTTCCAGGTAGTGTACTGTATCAATCCATTGTAGGCAGATTAAGGCTTATCTGGTCTAGTTATCCATACCTAGCTTGAATGAAAACTGAAGCTGCAGGCGCTCTGCAGGCCTCTTGCCACGTAGGCCAGCGGGGCTACATGATGGGACATCCCGAGCAGCCTACAGTCAAACTGATCTGCAGCGGTAGCCTACTGTGTTAGTTCGGCTACATCTACAAACATAATGCATAATGGGAAACGGAAAATAAAATGAAAGAAACATTCCCATGCAATGTTCATTCATGCAACCGGCTGACATGCAGAGAGATTGGTCACAGTGACTGACCGGTATAAACTGTTACGTTCAGCTGCTCGGGACCAGACTTACCGAACCCCGGTATTTTTCCAGGGACACTAACTTCCCCCTGCTGTTTACTACTTTAAAAGTATAAAAGTCTTTCTGTTTGCTTTCAGTGAGGCTGAGTAAAGTCAGTAACACGGTGAGAGCTCCGGGAAGCATCTTTATAGCCAAACTGCCAACGCAACAGAAGCGAAACTTCTTCAAACTCCTGCGATAGCTCTGCGTCCCCGGCAAGTTAAGGTACAGACCAGGGGGCGACACTTCCGGGGACCGGACGTTACTTACAAAATAAAAGTCTTGTTGACGAATTTGTGCCATCAGTAACTTCCTAAGACACCTATCTTACATAATGGTCACGGTACAAGCTGTAGATTCATCGTCAGTAATGACCACTGATGAGAGTAAACAGCACATGAACCAGTATTACCACAGAAGGTTAAAGCTTCCCATCAGTCGGTCAATGACTCCAGTTAACTTTAAATTAAAGTCTAAAGTTGTAATATAATAGAATTTGTTATCCCACAGAAAGCTACATAATTTTAAACCCTGTGAAAGTTATTTTCCTCTCAACCAGAGAGGAACATTTTTGGTGATTTGCTGGACTTTATCTGTGCTCTATTGTAAATGAAGAGTCTCGACCTTTATTTTGAAAGTATATTGGATAGAGAAGAATTGGAACTGGAACAAAAACTTTTCCAAAGTCTCAGCTCATTAGGCAAATGAAGGCATGCACACCATGGCCTACTTTCTTCTGGAGGAATATAAATGAACACAATCCAGAAATACAGAACAAAACCCAAACTCTCTGCATATTGATGACAGGAGCGTTCACTTGTAAGAGAAGTTTTCATAAACTGGGTTTCATGTGAATGGGAATTTAGGCTACATCACATTCCTAACCAGAGTAATTACACAGAGTTAAGATGGGGTATTTTGGTTACAACTTGTGTTTGGAAATATTAGTTTTGGTTTGAGTGAATGGCCTACATACTGTATGCCAAAATAGAAATTGCCCAGAGAAGTGCTCCACAGGATGTCAATTATTTTTGCTGCTTGCACTGGGAAGTAATATCCAGATTATATATATATAAAAAAACATTGTGTCAAGCTGCAGTATGTAAAGGGGACGTTACAACAACAACAATTAGCTGTGTTTATTTTATGTACAAAGCAAAAGGTCAGACATTAAAAGTTGAATTGGCACACACTGGAAGAGCCTTTCAATACTATCATTTTAGGATGGTCTTTAAATACGTTTTTGAAAATATAATTATCAGTTTCATGGGTATTAGGAGAAACAGCCTTAAGAGCAGCCTTAGGACATGGCAATGTGTTGGTAAATGTAATTTTTCAGAAAAATAGTTCTTGCTTGTGGAAATTAAGGAGAGAGAGAGTAGTTATTGGATCCTAAAAATGTTCCCAGTCCATTTTAATTTAAAATATAGACTGAAAAAATTGTAATTGTATTGTAATTAGGTTTTTAGATAAACCAAAAGAAAGAGAGAGGGAGTATATTTGCTTGGGATCACTGTATCTCCACAACAGAGATTCCGAGCGGCACCTGAACGCAGCACGTTGCACGCCCCTCTTCATCATCACTGGCACTCCCACAATGCAGCGGGGTAATGTATTAACATGGCGTCAATGGTTGCTGTTTTGACCAGGGCCGTGGGATCTGAAAAACATTATTTAGAACAGAACCATGGAGACAGCTAAACAATAATCCGAAATCAGCGTTAGAGCTCGAAAGTAAGTTAATACGCGCTCTTGTGTGTTGTAATGGTCGAAGTCGTTTTTTCCTGCTTTTAATGACTTGCTGCTGTGTGGCAGCTGGGTGCCAGTATTATTTATTTCCCGTTAGCTAGCTCAGCCGGACGACCGGGCACAGCGGCTAACGACAGTTAGCTCGCGGAGGACGGCTAACTGCAAAGTCGGCTGAGCAGAGAGCGGAGAGTCCCCTGGAAGTCAGCGCACACCCTTCCTATAAAACAGGAAACACCTTTTGGTTTTAATGGTGAGCATTTCTCTGAGTCGATAATTTCTGTGTGCTTTCGTTTCTGTTTTGGAAGTTGAGCTAACGTTAAGTCCCAGTGTTGTGTCGGAGTCTGCCCTCCACCCCCCCACCCTCACCTGAACCGCACATTATTTGCTCTTACCCCAGTCAATCATGCCTGCGACGCCATAGCACAATAATAAACCCTAAATTAACCCCTAACTCCAACCATGGGAGGAACCAATTTCAACAGACACAACATCACTGCTCAGTCTCTGGTCATATGAGATGTGTGTTTGTGTTGAGCAGTGGTGGAAAGTAACTGAGTACATCTACTCCTGTACAGCGTTGAGTATTTCCATTTTTTGCTACTTTCTTCTTCTACTCCGAAACATTTTGGAGGGAAATGTTGTACTTTTTTACTCCTCTGCGTTTATCTGGCAGATACAGTTACGAATTACTTTCCAGATTAAATCTTAACATATATTAATATGACACCCAGTGATTTTGGCTTGTGATCCGGTCAGATATCTATGAGCCACAAGAGTGGTGTCCCCTTTAAACTCTGTGTTAAATAACGGTTACAAAGCCCCAAACTGATCAGTTTTTTCATCAGAAAAGAGTAAAAATAAGTAAAATACTAAGAATTTAATATAAACTTGTGTAGCAGAACATTATATTTTTCCCTTTTCTCTCTTATTAATAATCTCAGATGCACATGAGCTGTAGATTGGGAATCGTTGCACTAATCAAGCTAACTGTACATAAAGAAGTTAAAATTAGCTCCAGTCCTGCTACAGCAGTAAATTGCTGCATACAAATGGGCACATCAATATTAACTATCTAATAATATCATATGTAATAATAAGGCATCACCAACAGGGGGCATCTTTCTGTGCACTGAGTACTTTTAATACTTTAAGTACATTTTAGTGGGAGTACATCTGTACTTTTCCTTTAGTAGAATTTTGAATGCAGGACTTAAACTTGCAATTGAGTGTTTTCATATTGCTTCACTGATATTTTTACCTAAGTAAAGGATCTGAGTGCTTCTGAACTGGAGTTTAGGGAGTCAGTTAACGCTAACATCGTATTTACTACTTCATTAGAGTAATAGAAATCCCTCTTTTCTTTACAGTTGAATAAAATGTGGGAAATTTGTGATTCGCACTGTGTTTGGACTGTAACTATTATTTTTGATCTAGCAGTTACTCAGTCTATGAAAAACCTGTACATAGGTTTCTCTTTTAAAGTGTATACATCAGTTGCAGTGCAAACAGACTGCTGCTGCTGCCAGGGTTTTGACTGGCACAAAAAAAAAGTCTTGTATCACACCAGGTCTTAAAACCCTGTGCTGGCCTCTAGTTAATTTTAAGATAAATGTATTTACAGACTTTCTCTCCACTATGTATGAAGTTGAATTCATATGAAATATATGAAATTTAACCCACAGACTCTGTGCTGTTTACTGTAGTGGAAACTAAATAAAAGTGACATTACCTTCTGTAGCTGTGGACCAAACTCTCTTTCTGTGAGTCAGAGCTCATCGATATCAATCAAGACTTTTTACTATTTGTTTAAAATCTCTTCTTACAGCTTAATTTCTGTTGGGATTTTGTGTTTTTTTTTTTTAAAGAAATAACTATTTTTATGTTGGCTCTAGTGAGTTGCATACACAGTAAGTTTATAAGTGTATTTGGTTAGTTACAGTAATTTCCATCAGTAAAACAAGACACAACAGTCTGTGCATTTTGTAGCAAAGTCTTGTTTATTTGTTTTTTGTTTGTTTTTTTTTAACCTAGATTTTAGGTGGGCTGCCTCCCTGGTGATCCTCAGCGTGGTGTTGACTCCACCAGGGACAACAGCAGCAGGACAGGAGGGATGGATGAGTCCATAAGTCCAGTAAAATCAGTCAAACAGTCTCAGCCCAGAGGAGCCAAAGCTTTGTCCAGTGAGAAGTCAAATAAAGAGGCTCCTGCACAGAGAGAGGCTAACAAATCTGCGCCCCGCAGCAAAGAAAACCTCACTACTGCAAAGGATGACCATAATATAAGCAGCCAGGGGAGCCGTGGGCAAGGCAAGACTTCCACAGACACCTCCCAGGAGAAGAGGAGAGGACGGCCCTCCAGGCTGACAAGACTGAGTGGAAGAACAAGTTCTGGGGAGCGAGGCAAAGGCAAAGGGGCAGGCTCACAACAGCAGCTGGTGGCGCTGGCTCCTGATTCCAGGGCATCTCTTTCTGTGGACAGCAGCCCCTCAGCAAACAGAGAGACCAAGTCTCCTGCAGTACCCGGTACACCTGAGAAAGGCCTCGCAGAGCACGCCAAAAGCTCCATTGTAACTCCTACAAAGGAAAAGTCTCATGGTGTGTTTACAAGATATTTTACCTGAGATGATCATGTCTTTATCAGCAAACGTATCTCTGGTACACTGCCTTGTCTTTGTTGTTTGTAGGGGTGAAAGCTGCAGCATTGATGCATCAGTCTGTTGAAGAGGGCACAGAGGTGAGGCCCACTGTGGAGGACGGACCACTGACAGAGCAACAGCTGGGCCTCCGACAGGCAGAGGAGCGCCTCTTCAGAGACTACATCCACCGACTGGTGAAAGTAAGGAAACAGCCCAGTTATGTCTGATATATAAGAGATATATGGGAGGAGTTGGTTGTTTGCATTTGAGTGTCTGTTTTAAGGTTGAACGGTTGCCTCTTTTGAATAATTAAAGCAAGAGAATTTAACTTGTAGCACTGAGGCAATAAGTTCTTACATTGATCAGTAAGTAGAAAGAAAAGGAATCAGGAACAGTTTATACTTGTACTCAAGTAATTTTTCAGTCAAACATGCCAAACATTTATTCACTCTTTTAGTTATGAACCATTGCTGAGGCAACTATTTTGACTGTCGATTAACCTCTGCAATACCTATAAAATGTAAAACTTAAAGACCCCCCCACTTTTACTTCACTTGGATGTTTGAACCTCTAAAGAATGATGTGCATGTGCAGGGTTTTACACAAGAACATCACCTTAAATCTGATTAACAAGCATGATTCTGTGACATCACAACTCGTGGTCGTGTAGCTCTTGTACAGATGTTCTGTTATTAAATGGTGACACACTGCAGAAGTTTGGGTTGTTTTGACAAATAAGAACAGTAATTGAAACCCTGTTCCTTCCCTTTCACTTCGTCTCATTTCTTTATATTTACATTTCTTTCTTTAAAAACTGTGAGAGAACATGCATAAACTGATTTCTTTTGCCTCTCTTTTTGTTTTCACAGCAGTCCCCCGAGTACCCAAACTATCAATACTTATGCAAGCTCTGTTCTGTGCACATTGAGAACATTCAAGGAGCACACAAACACATCAAGGAGAAGAGACACAAGAAGAATATAATGGTATTACCCATCCCAGGAATTTATTAATGCTCTTCTGACAAGGCATAAAATAAGCGTTTACAACTTGATATTTTATATATTGTGCTTCTGGTGTATCAGGAAAAACAGGAGGAGAATGAGCTGCGTGCTTTGCCGCCACCATCCACTGCCCAGCTGAGGGCCGTGGACATGGCCGTGCTAGAAACAGCCAGGCAGCAGGGAATCTCAGAGGAGGACTTTGAAGAACGGAAGGCTGTGGTCGTCAGGATGGAGGAGATTATAAAGAGGCACCTCTCAGGTTGTTTTCTGTGATGTCCTTCAGTCTGGTCTATATTTCTCTCAGCGATTAGAGTCGAAAAGAAAATATCTTTTGAATTGAAAAATTTGAATTTCAAGTCTTACTGAATTGTGCTTATCCTCAGTGTCTGGTATTCTTCTGTTTTTATAAAGAGCATGTTCTCAGTAGTTTGTAATCTTTCTTAGTGTGAGAAATACTACATGTACTGTACATATTTTCCATTATCTTTTCTTTGCTTTTCCAGCCTGTTCTCTCCGTCTCTATGGTTCATGTCTTACCCGATTTGCCTTCAAGACAAGTGATATCAACATCGATGTCACCTATCCTTCCTCTGTAAGTCTGCTCCTGCTGTTTCACAAAATACTGATGTGTTATTGTATTATGTGACATTTGTTCCTGTAGTTGGTTTCTCACTTTCCTACTTTTGTCTGTTCAGATGACACAACCTGAAGTCCTGATTCAAGTGCTGGAAATTCTCAAGAACAGCTGTAAGTTTTGCTTAGTGAAATAAAAAATTTCCATGAGTTGAGACATTTTTGTTTTTAAGTTGCATGAACATATTTTTCCTTATTGGTTCATATGTCTGATGGCATTTGCAAAATAGGCTTAGCAGAGCATTTTCAAAACACATTGCATGGAATGAATTTGGATAAATTGTCCTTAAGGGCCTCAACCAAATGGTTTGCTTAGTTGATGCTACTTTGTGTGGCTCCACCTTTATGTAAAGATCCTGCAGTGAATTTGTTTTAATTCTCTGGGTTTGTCTGTCTCTTTTCTTTAGCTGAATTTTCTGAGGTTGAGTCAGATTTTCATGCCAAAGTTCCTGCTGTGTTCTGTCGGGATGTTAGCAGGTGAGTGTTGGTTTAAATGCATCAACGCAGGAGGATTTGCCTATTTTTATTTCTGTGTATGTATATTTTTGTTAGTTTAGACTCATTGATGTTTAAATAGTTTGTCATAAATGTGTAGACAGAGAGTCTACTTTCACGATCATTTAGATTATGCCATCAGAGTCAGCTGTGTTAGATGATCTCATTTAAGATAAGATGACACTTTATTGATTCCCTGCAGTTCTAACATTAATTTACAGCAATTTAAACAACAATTTATGTGCCACAAAATATACAGAAGAGGCACTACATTACATGTAAGCCTCTAAGCTTAGCTTTCTTTTTCATATATTAGTTGATTGTTTTAACCCTATTTGCTTGGTGTTCTTAGGGCTCTGTGTAGTGTAATTTTATCCAACATTTAGTTGCGATCTTTCTTCACCTCTGTTTCTGCGCAGCGGCCTGATGTGCAAAGTCAGTGCGGGTAATGATGTCGCTTGTCTCACCACCAATCACCTGGCAGCCCTGGCTAAACTGGAGCCCAGATTGGTTCCACTGGTGCTGGCTTTCCGCTACTGGGCAAGGGTAAGGCTGTGACACCTCAGCTGAAAGAAGGAACAATAAAGAACTTCGAATGAGTTTTTGGATTTTTACAGCTGACAGACCAAAAGTAAATGCTTTGTAATGATGATGCTTGCATATTTGCATATTTTTTAAAATCTTCATTTTGTGCAGGTTACTCTGTGCATGCTGTATCTTCTATATATCCTAATGCCCAAAACAGAGAATCAAATATTTTGTTCTATTAGACTAATGAGTGATAAGAGCTTTTTTGTTGTGTTCATGTTTATCTTTGCAGCTGTGTCACATTGACTGCCAGGCTGAAGGTGGCATCCCCTCGTACTCCTTCGCCCTCATGGTTATCTTCTTCCTGCAGCAGAGGAAAGAGCCCATCCTTCCTGTCTACTTGGGCCGCTGGGTATGTGACGTGTTAGGTTCTTCAGGTCTTAGTCTTTTGCACTGTCCATAGGAAAGTGTCGCTCTGTATACACTCAGCAGATAACATATCTTAAACAAAATTAGTTTTCAGCCCTTTTATAATTTTTTATGCCTCTCCTAAAACATTTTCTTAGGTACAGTAGCTGACAGCAGCTAGATGATAAAAAATGGATGCTAACCAGAGGCACTTTGCCCCTAAGGCGGCACAGGGCTCCCCCTCGTCAAACAAGAACACAGGCCTTTTCTAAACTGACTTATTTCATAATAATGACAGTTGTTACCATTAAAGTGAAAGTCAGGAGGCTGAAAGTTCCGCATGCCTGCAGACAAATACACACCTGAGCCCTGGCATGAACATTCTACTGGAGAGAATAAGGTTCACAAAAGCTGCTCATGTCTCTCCAACAACTAAAGATTTGCTCATTTATCTTATCTTGTTTCCTGTGAAAAACACTTCCACACGGCTCAGCACAAGATGTTGATGTAAAAGTGTGATTGTCTGACTAAGAGCAGGCATATTAACTCAGCAACTCAAAAATAAAATCATCTTTCCGCTGCTCATCTCATTAAACTTTTTTAGCACTATGTGCCACACATTTGCATAGTAATGAGAGAAACTGATTTGATGCTGCTACAAATCATTAATTTCTTTAAGATGTAAAATTCAAGATATGGAATGACCCATTTAACTAAGATTGTATTTATTATTTCTGGCTTCAGTGTTGGAAGGTGTTTTCAAAAAAAGTAGAGGTTGTATTTTACTTCACAGCATTTACCACCAGGAAGAACTCTTCTGTAATATTTACATAAGTGTGGGTGGGGACATTTTCTTATCTCTAGTTTTCCTCCTTATGGTTAACAGTCTTTTTTTCAGACCCTCAGGCTGTTTGTGCCACAAGGTGCTCACAGAGATGATGATGAATGTGATATGCAGAAAGAGCACATATTGAAAAATCATACAGTTAAAATGAACACACATGAAGTTTGCCCTTTACTGTCTAAAAGCATCGCCCGGAGCCCAGAATGTATCAGTGAGTCAAGTGTCATCACAGCGTGTTGTTCTGGTTAAACCAGATGTGGAGTGCTGCGTTTAATGATGCACACCCAGTCCTGGCAGCGTCACACTTCACTGCATCTGCAGTTGTTGTTCATCGTTAAGTTGTATGCTAATTCAGGGTGTGATGCCCACATTTCCAGGAAATCTTTTTAACAGACAGACATCACCTCTCCCATTTTAAAGCTTTCCCTATGTTTGGAGGACACAAACAGTGTGCCACCCTCCCCTATAGTCAGGAAATATTACGTGACTATATAGCTACCTTATAAACTCAGTTCACAGTTTATTAGGCACAAAAAGTCCTCCAATAAATCCTCCCTTCAGAAAAGTTATAATGTTCATTTTTTATGGAAACTGTTTGATAGAGGTGTTGATTCAAATGTAAGATATTTTTTGAGGCTGTAGTTCATGGTGCTCTTGAACTGTATTGCATCAGAGTGGTGTTTCCTGTTTTTTAATCCTACTCTCTGATATATTAATGGGTTGAACCACATAATAGAAACAATATAAATCAACAGCATCACAAACTACATTGGACATTGAATCAAGACCTCTCTAAAACTGTTTCAACATAAACTGATTATCATCACTAACTTGTTACATAACTATTAGTGATCTGAAAGAAAAATGATTATTTTTGCCCATTATACTTAGCTATGAAATCATTTCACATGTCAAGTTGCAGCCTAAAAAATACTTTTTTGTTAAGTTTGACTTCCTTTTCCTCTTTCAGATTGAAGGCTTTGATGTGAAACGTGTGGATGAGTACCACCTAACTGGAATTGCGTTGGATATGTTTGTCCGATGGGAGCACAGACCTCCAAGCTCCACAGAGGGACGAGGGGAGAACCGAAATGAGGCCAGAGGAGAAAGCAAACCCAAACCCGAGCAGAATAAATCTGAAGATACTCATTATTCAGAGGGCTTGGTGAGTCACTACAGCACACATTCATATCAGTCCAGGGGCAGTTTAGATTCAGATTTCATGTCTTACTTTTATGAAGGGCAGTGTTGATTATTCTCGTTTTGTCAGCCTGCTTTTAACAGTGCCTCTGTTACTTTCCCTCAAAGACCCGTCTAACTTTGGACCAGGGTAAAGATGTGACACTGGGCCAGTTGTGGTTGGAGCTATTACGTTTCTACACACTGGAGTTTGCTCTTGAAGAATATATCATCAGCATCCGCTTAAAGGTGCTCCTCTCCAGGGAAGTGAAGAACTGGCCTCGTCGCAGGCTCGCTATAGAAGGTAAGAGACCTCTCTGCTGGAAATCTCATCTTACTGAATGGATAGATACCAGAAATTCACTCTGCGTGTCTCTTTCCTCTCTGTATTTTCAGATCCTTTTGCCTTGAAGAGGAATGTTGCACGAAGCTTGAACAGCCAAATGGTGTTTGAGTACATCCAGGAGCGCTTCCGTACAGCTTACAAATACTTTGCGTGTCCCCAGAGAAAGGGCACTGGGGGCCGCCAGATGAACAAGAGGGCAGGGAAGCAAGGTGCAAACCTGGAAGGCGTTGAGAAGAAGGAGGCTGCATTTGTGAACAAGGAAGAAGACGACGGGAAAGGGGACAAAAGTCAGAGCACTCAGAGGGGACACCAGGGGTTGAAGGAGGACGACGAGCCCGACAGTGATGATGAAGATGGTTCGGATCCGTCCAGAAAGAAAGATGAGAAGACTTTAGATGCCAGCCTCATGGACATGGTTCTCAATGAGGGAAACAAACCTTCCTTCTCCCCCAATGGCCTGCTGGACAGTGACAAGGAGGGGGAGGAGGAGGATGAGGAGGAAAATGGTGTTTCAGAGAAGGACGGGCCTGTTCCATCAGAGGATCTGCACTATGTGTTTGATAAGATGATTTTCACTGGTGGAAAGGTAATTCAGAGACTGTAGCAGAGTCAATCAGAACTACTAAAATCTCCATATAATACTGTTTTATATAGTTTTAAACTGTTTGTGATTGGAGCTGAAGTTGAAAAATGAAATCATAGATTTCAAGCTTTTCCACTTTTATAGCTGCAGTGTAGAAGAAGCATCATCTCACCTGTCTGCACTGATGTGTTCATGTCACTTAGATGAGACATTTCAATTTAGGGAGAGTCTTTATTTGGTTTATTGACGCATGATGACAGGGTACAATTTCAGAATGGTAAATTATCACGATACATGGCCTCAGTTTTAAGAAAACAATTTGTATTTTCAGGCTATGCAGCATGGGATATTGCCCCACAGATATGTCACTAATTTTCTATAAATAGCGTTGAAGTTAAAATGTTTTATTTATTTATTATTTACTTTGTGTTGGTAAAGGCTGTCATGTCTAATTGGTCATTCAATATATGGACATTTTTTCTTCCTTCCAGCCTCCAACTGTTGTTTGCAGCATCTGCAAACGTGACGGTCACCTGAAGGACGAGTGTCCTGAAGACTTTAAGAAGATTGAGCTGAAGCCTCTGCCTCCTATGAACGACCGCTTCAGAGATATCCTTGATGGGCTCTGTAAATTGTGCTACTGTACGTAGTCAACAGTGCAGTTGTGACTTTTCTCTCACTTAAGTCTTTCCAGGAGTATAATTGCACTAATTTTTTTTTTTTGTTTGAAGTTTGGTTCTCTTTTGGAATATTTGTGTGCTTTGAATTAATTAAAAAGAAAAAAAAACAGTATTATATTTACTCCCAACTATAATATGACAAATAGCATTTAGTAGGTTGATTCTCACTGACCACAATATCAGTGAATCAGTGTAATTAATATTATGTGACTGCAGGGTTGCAGCTAGTTGTAATTATTATATTTATTACTGATTAATCTGTCTATTACTTCCTAGATTTTTGATGACATAGTCACCATCAGTGTCTTGATTTGTTTGACCAACAGTCCAAATCCCCAAAATATTCAGTTCACTATAGTTGAGACCAAGAATGACAAACAGAAGCAGAAAACTGTTTCTGAACATAGAATCAAATGTTTGCCATTTTTGCTTGAAAAAAGTACTTATACAAGTAATCTATCTTTAATAGTAACCTGATAACTTTTATTTCAATTGATTATTTGATTAATCATTGCAGCCGAATTTCTTTTTTGCCTTTTGTAGATGAATTGTCACCTACACCTGCTGAGCAGCAGAAGAGGGAGCAGATCCTCGCCAGCCTGGAGAGGTTTATAAGGAAGGAGTACAATGGTGAGCACGAGGCATACAGTACTACTGACAACATAGTGACCACAGTCTTTATGTGTGTTCCTCCAATGAAGAGAGAAACAGACACTTACATAATATATTATAGTGGCACACCTTTCTGTTTCTCCCTTTTTGATGGTAATTTGCTGTTGTTGCTGATAACTGTATGATATCTTCTCTGGAAGGCATTTATTGTGAAACATCTGCAGGGGGTTGCAATTTGATTTCATTAACAGAAGCTTAACACTATGACAGTATAGTTAAATAGAATAAATCACAATAAATGAACAGAAAATAGAATTTCTTCCTCTGTCTGTACCCACAGATAAAGCTCAGCTCTGCTTGTTTGGTTCCTCCAAAAATGGTTTTGGTTTCCGCGACAGTGACCTTGACATTTGCATGACTCTGGAGGGTCATGAGACTGCAGAGGTAGAGAGACTAAACTCACAGACATGCTGCCATTTCATACAACTCATGTTTCCTCAGTGGGATTAGAGATGCAACCCTTTTATTCTTTCACTGATCTGTCTGAACAGAAGCTGAACTGTAAGGAGATCATTGAGGGCCTTGCAAAAGTACTGAAGAAGCATACAGGTGAATTAACATTTTACTAATCATCACTTTATAACACTGTGATGTTTGTATGTGTTATGGACTGAATCTGACTTGTTATGATCTCCTATTTTTCCCCCAACATCACAGGTTTGAGGAACATCTTGCCTATTACAACAGCTAAAGTGCCTATTGTGAAGTTTGAGCACAGACAGAGCGGTCTGGAGGGAGATATTAGCCTTTATAACACCCTGGTGAGTGAACAAGGCTCTCATACCAGAATGTGCTATCACTGTTACATCAAAGTGCTTAGACATGCTTTTATTAGTGGAAAGTGCTGCATGAATTAATGTGGATGGATCATGTCTGTAGGCTCAGCACAACACCAGAATGCTGGCGACGTATGCAGCCTTGGATCCACGTGTGCAGTTCCTGGGATACACCATGAAGGTCTTTGCAAAGGTTTGTGAAAGCTGACCAAGTGATACAGTAACTCTTAATTGTTTTAGACAGTTCAGTTTGCGGTTTTACAATTTTTCCTTCAAGGGTTAGTTAAAAAGTTAAAATTGGCGATCCCCTTCTTCCCCATGTGTCTGCCTTTGTGGGGTAAGCTCATAGGTTATGCTTTTTGACACAGGCTTGTTTTGTTGGTTGCTACAGGCAGAATTTGTCAGGTGTCTATATTTAGTAACACATGTTCATATGTAAGGAATAATTTGTCGGGTAAGAAGCATTTTAATTTAATGGCATGCAAATCTCCACTTAAAGCCCCATTTGAGTGGGATTAACATCACAAGGGGAGGGGGGGAGTAAAATATTCACTGAGCTCCTCTGTAATTTAACTCATCATTCCAGACAGCAATGGGAAATTACAGGATATTGTCTGTAATAGACATTTAGCAGGACAAAGACAAAAGCCTCCCTGAGGGCTGTGGGAGAGCAGAACTGGGGGGCAAAGACCCTGTGTGAAGGTGGTTATGAGTCAAAAATTGTCCTCATTTTTAGTCATTACCTCAGTGTGACTTCCTGGGGATAATTATCCCTGACCAAAAAAAATCCATAAATCTGCTTCCAAATCACAAAACAAAAAGCTTTAGATCTTGCAGAGGAATCATCACAATCAAGTCGTCCGTACATCCCTTGGTACATTACAAACCAGAACTGCTAATGGCTAATTCAGTGCACTTTTATTAGTGCCACAAAATGTAAACAAGTTCAGGCAAAAAACCTAATTGTAGCTGACTTTACAAAGGCTTATACGTTCCCAAATACGCCTGTATGTTGTTGTTAATGTCTCAAAAAAAGGGGTAAAATTCCTCTATTTTCACACAAAAGTTGAATTTCACACAGAGCTGACAGGGAAAGAAAAAATCAATAAAAGGACAAGCAGCTCTTCCTATGGAGAAAACGTAGAGATCCACTTTACAGGTACAAGGGCATCACTGTAGATGGGAAATAAATCACGAGATAAAAAACGTTAACCAAAGCAGTTGCGGCAGTGGTTATTACTGGTTGAGGTTGAAAACCCCTGACCCTAACTAACCTGCCTCTGTGCTCACAGCGCTGCGACATTGGGGATGCATCCAGAGGAAGCCTCTCATCTTATGCTTACATCCTGATGGTGCTTTACTTCCTGCAACAGAGGCAGCCGCCAGTCATTCCTGTCCTGCAGGAGGTACCAGTCACTGATTCACCACCACACCCTTTAAATTCAGAAGAAATAAGCTCTGCTCTAAAGTGTTTAGCTTTAAATAAAGCAAAGTGAATAGCTCTGTAATTTTTTGTAGATCTTTGATGGAAAGACTGTTCCTCAGCGGATGGTCGATGGCTGGAATGCTTTCTTTTTTGATGACCTTGAGGATCTGGTGAGTTTAATGAACATAACTTTACAAAAACTCAAATTTACTCATTTAATTGACATTATCTGAATGTTTTTGCTCTTGTCACATATCTTTTCCCCTCTCTCTTAATTTAAGTTTGTATGACGTATGTTTCCTTCTGTCCACACAGCGGCGCCGTCTGTCTGAGCTGCAGCCGAACACAGAGTCGGTTGGAGAGCTGTGGTTGGGCCTATTGCGCTTTTACACCGAAGAGTTTGACTTTAAAGAGCACGTCATCAGCATCCGTCAAAGGAAACGCCTCACCACCTTTGAGAAACAGTGGACCAGCAAATGCATCGCTATTGAAGGTGCTCACATGGATCTGCTGATTGCTCTGTCTTCACCTGCGTCCTAACGTTACTGTCAGTCTCTTCTTTTCTACTCATTCGTCTGTTTTTCCCCACAGATCCTTTTGATTTGAATCATAATCTTGGTGCTGGAGTTTCTCGCAAAAGTAAGTGCTTTAGTCTAACATTGTTACTCACAACCAGAATACTGCAGAGGGTAATTCTATTTAATCATTTAAAGAGTTTTATAACTCCTTTTTATAAGGTAACATAACCCTCATCCGCCTCCAGTTTCTGTTGTTGAGCTGAAAATATTGTCTAAACCAGAAATATCAGTAACCATATGTGCTGTATAATATAAACAGATTCTATTCACATCAATTGATTGTTCCTGAGGCTGTTTGAATTTTATATCTGAAAGAATTGAAAATTCATTGAAACCATGTCACAGTTTCAGATTTATTTTATTTCTTTTCTAACTGAAAATGCGTCTTTCCTTACACTATCTCTGTTTCCTCCTCCAGTGACAAACTTCATCATGAAGGCTTTTATAAATGGCAGGAAGTTGTTTGGAACTCCTTTTTACCCCGTCCCTGGAACTGAAGTGGTACGTCACTCATGACTGATTAAATGAGAGGAATTTAATTCTACCTTGTCCTGAGGAAACTTATTTGTCTAAAGTATCTGCTCTCTCTGTTGTGCTCTGCTGCAGGACTACTTCTTTGACTCAAAGGTGCTGACAGACGGCGAGTTGGCGCCCAACGACAGGTGCTGCAGGATCTGTGGGAAGATTGGACATTACATGAAGGACTGTCCAAAGAGACGCAGGTTGTCCACTCTTCATTCTTGGAAATATTTCTCTCACCACAGTAGAATTTAAGAAATATTAAAATAAAGCACAGAGAGGTAATAAATATGGTGCAAATTTGTGTAAAATAAATAACTAACTTAAATGTGTTTGTATTTAAACCATGCCATTGTAGCTTTCAAGTTAGGTATCGTTCAGAAAGTGTGAGGTGAAAAAGAGTTGATTTATTTAATTATAACAGTTTAACTAGAAAATATGAAATGTGTTATTTTTATTAAGTTTGTAAAATCTTCCACAGGAACATCACTCTCAAATACACACATTTAACAGAAAGGCTGTTAAATAAAACTAACACTCGCTGAGTTTAGGCTGTGGCTTTCCAAAGCCACGAATGCCTAACTGTTTTATTGGCTATAAATCACAGATGGCATTGATTGTCTGTAGAGGATTTTTACTGACATCATTTCAGTTTCTTTGTTCCAGTAATTTTTAAAGTCTTATTTGATTCGTGTGTTTGGTTGTATTGAATGTGTTATATTTATTCATCCCTTCTTGTTGTGTCCTGAACCTTTTTCTTTGCCAGGATGAAGAAGAAGGAAAACGACAAAGACGAGGACATAAAGGAGGAGGAGCGGGAGCCCAAGGACAGACGTTGTTTTCAGTGTGGGGACATGGGTCACGTACGAAGGGACTGTCCTGAGTACCGCCACCTCAAACAGAGGGCCGCCGGAGCACCAGGTACAGATACTAACTCCACACAATATTCTTAATGTTTACAGCAGCAGATGAAACAAAACTGCTTTATTTGACTTGTTGTTCTTCCCCAGCTCCTCACATGGTACGAACTATGGTGAGCTCCCAGTCCATCCCGAATCCTCAAGCAGTTGCAGACTGTCCTGGAAGGACCAGGCAGCCTTCTGAATGTGTGAGTACAGTAGACATTACACTGGAGGTGGTTCACCCAAGTTAAAATCATGTCTGGATATGAGACCAGGTGAAAATGGAGTCTTACTTATTGAAAGTGTGACTTGTGTGACTTTTAATACCCTCTTTTTTTTGTCTTCATAGTCGGACAGTCGACAGACTCCGCCCTACTCACCACAACCCACTGCTGTCCCTCAGAGCTCCTCCCAGTCCTCCAGCTCCCCTCAGCCCTCCCACAGTAAGACCAGTTCTGCTGGTCCCCCGAAGCAGCCTGCTCACCCCCAGGTCCCCCTGCCTCTCTTCAGCTTCCCTACGTCCCTTCCAGGCCAGTACCACCCAGGGACGCTCACCACGATGGGGCTTCTTCCCTCCCACCAGCACCAGTCACACCAGTCCCAGGGGCAGCCTCATCACCCAGTCCACATCCCTTCCACCTCCTGGCCCATCCACGGACCAGTCCTCACTACGTCCTCTCCCACCGCCCCCTCCCCACCCGGCCTGAAATTCGCCCTGCGTTCTGCATCGGGGAACGGGAGTCCCACAGGCTCAGGGGGCAACCCCGGCCCCATGAACCTGAACGACCCCAGCATCATCTTCGCCCAGCCGGCGGGGAGACAGCTGGGCATCGGTGGGCCAGGACGGGAAGGACACTGGCACAACCACTTAGCACAACCTGGGTCACTGATGGGGAACGGCACTGTAGTCAAGTCAGGTATTCACCGGGTGAACTTTGGTGGCACCATCTGTGTGTGATTCTGTCTTTAAAGAGTAACAATAATTCTACTTCTGAGTCAATTTTATGTGCAGTCATTTTATGATACCATCAAATAATTCTGGTCCCAGTCTGCTGTTTAATATGTCCATCCTAAAATATTTTGTGGGTTTAGCTCCCCATCAGTTTTATTTGACATGGGGGGGTTTATCCCACCTTTCCCAAGCAAGTGAGAACATTTTGCCCAAGTCAGACTTTGGACTCTGTTAATTTACAGTGTCTCTGCTGCTACAAGATAATTAAATACTTTTTTTCCTGCCACTCAGACAGTAGTGCAGAGTTAGTTTTAGGATATGAGAAGGAGGAATGTTTGAGCTGAATTCAGATGTGAAATTCCTCCTTGATTATTTAGAGAGTAAAGGGTTAAATGAGGTAAGATGCAGTTGTTTAGGATGTGGATAATGGTCCATTACATCTCTGGTGAAGGAACACTGTTTGGTTTACACAAACTGGAATTTTATTTGTTTTATTATTTGTTGTTGAGAGTTACTGAGCGTGGTGTGATCTTGTCTCAACAGAGTCCGGCCATCCGGCCCAGTTCGTAGGAGTGAGCCAAGGCTCTCGGTTATGGGAGCACAATAAAACACCCCAGTACACCCTGTCTCCATCCTGGCCCTACCGGATGCCCCAGAACTTCATCCAGCAGGGCAACGGAGGCTACCAGCCCGGCAAACCCTTCATAGCCCAAGGTCAGACATGATGGTGTTTTTTCCTTCTGAGAAAAATAGATACAAGTTCTAGTACTTGTCACTAATTCTCTATTTATACTGACTTGTCTCTCATCAGGTTCTGTGGTGCATCCGAATCCAAACTTCCCCCTGGTCCCCCATGTCCGACATCAAGTCAATCTGAATTTCATCCAACAGAAGAAGTGAACTTGTATCTCCTTTTAATTAGATTTATGGTCAGTAACATAACAAAGCAGAATTATGTACTCTTTGCATCATTTGATCGCAGGAATTTTTAAAATGAATTTTATCATTTTTGTACAGTTTTTATGTTTTATTTTTTGTCTCATTACATTGATTTGTGATACAAATGTCAAATATTTTAATACCCCCATTTTTGAGGGGGTCCAAAAAAGTGTTTTTATTTTATGTGTAAAGTAAGGAGGAAAAATGTAAACCTTTATTTTTATTAGCTGTATTCATACTTTGCTTGCCACAAGATGAAGGCTTTGAATAGACGTTTGTTTTAAAAACAACCTAACATGTCACCCTAAGTATGTAGTGCCAAAAGCAGGGATAGCGAGAAAAAAGGGAAAAAATCTTAATTATAAAAAAAAGCTACCAAAAAAATAAAGAAAAAAGCAAACAAACAAGTTTGTCATGTGGGTTAATCTGTTTGTATGCAGTAGTGACTTTAAAGTGCATCAACTTGTTATAATATACAGCAGTCCTAGCCTATTTAATCAGATACAGAAACACCATTTTATGTTGCCCAGTCAGAATGACATTGTCCTCACGTCAGTGTCTTCTTGGGAGTTTTTTTTTTTTTTTCTGCTTCAAAACAATCTGCTGCAAATAACATGTCTGTCCTTCCATGTTGATACAGGAGCCGCTGTAGTGGTATGTATGTATAAGCTGGACCTTGCTGCCACAGTACTTCAAAAAATCATCATAAAATAGACAGTTCTTATGCTATGTATTACTGCTTTTCTAATTGGCAGAAATTGCCAACAGTAAGTACAACACCAGACCATATGTCACATTCACTCCTTGGATTGGCACTGTCTCCTCACTCTGTCTCTGTGCTATGGTTGTCAGTTATTGCATGCCAGATGACGTGGTGCTCTGCAGCCTGGTGTGTGTGTTGTAGTTAACATTACTAACTAACTAACGACTGCTGCTGTTCCTTTTCAAATGTTCAGAGGCGGCTGGCATTCAGGTGGTCAGCACAGGGAAAAAAGAATAGCAGGTTGTGTACCAGGTGAATGTAGTGTAACAGTCCTGTATATGATGATATAGGTAAACAAATCTTCTCACTATACACAACTATTTCTCTCACAACAATATGAATTATAGTCCCGTGAGGTGTTGCAGAGCTCTGTTTGGCTCTGGTTTCTCAGCGTGCTCAGATTCGTGATGAGGCAGTCGTAAATAAGCATCGTCCCTCTTCAGCTACGCTGAAGCTGCAGAGAGGTGAAACAAGGAGAACGAGCTGCATCTTCACATCACAGTTTCAGGATCGGTTTATCCTGCACCTGAAAACTGTGCCGTTACCTCTCTGTCACTGTGCACTTCCTCAGGGAATGCAGAGGTTTTAATGAACTGAAGGAGGTCTCTGTAATAAATCTGTAACAACATAGGTCAGCACAAAATGAAGAACTCTGAATTTAATGCCATAACAAATGTTTTTGACACGACACATCCCAACGACACATCATGACACATCACAACGATTTAAAACCTGTCAAACACACTGGTCAATCTGATAAATGTTTCCATTTTTAGAACTCCAAAGCCTAAAAATAAGATTTCTTGTGCATGTGGAGTCTATTGTTGCTTCCTTACCTGGACTGGATCATTTTTATCAGAAAAAATCTGGAGAAGCAGAGAAAATGTTGGTAATTTCAGTGGGACATAATTTTTCAGAAACAGGTGAGTGATCTCAGGTCGATTTACTGTCCCGCTGAAGGAGGGATCAAGAGCTGCCACTTCGTCCTCTGTTGATCTCAGGGAGGAGAGCTGCCAATCAGACAGCTCCTCTCTGACAGCCGAGGAGAGCTCGGCCTTATCTCTGTCCTCAGACACACCTCTCTGGGAAAAGACCAGGAAAACGTGAGTTTATCTTCAGTCACAGCAGCAGTGGTTCAGTGCTACATCTGAGATGTGGATCATTGATCTGGATGATGTAACGCAGATGAACCAGTGAAATGTGAGGGCATTTGTGTGATTTTGCTTTGTATTCATTTGGAAATAACCACTTTGTTTTTATACCTTAAAAGCTAAATTTTGGATCAGAAACTTAAACTGAGATTAATCTGCACATTATTCTTCCAGGTTATACGCACTACCTCATTCATGGCAATTTTATGTGAATACTGTATCACTGAAATCTGTCTTTTTAAGCTTATACTCCACAGAAGAACCTGTTCTGTTTCCAGTACTTCAGCTGCTCTGTGTTCAGTGTCATGCGGTTGAGTCTTCAGGTGGATGTAGGACCTGGAGCGATCACCAGAGGGCGCAGTCACACACAACCTGTCAGGAACCTGAGGAAAAAGATGGTCACCATCAGGTGAGTAAAGCCTCAGAGCACATGTATGCAGTGGTGGGAGAAATGCACAGTACTTAAATATCTGTATCAACATGTACTCATCATTTAGAATAGTCTGTTTCAGAATAATGTACAGAATATTATATTACTGGATTATAATTATAATATTACTTTCCACCACCATAAAAAACATTTAGTTTTGTAAGTTTCCATATAAATAAGTTGTTATTACTTCCTCTGAATATTTTACCTGGTTGATCAAAGCCCAAAGTCCAGAGTCCACTCTGTATCTGTGAGACCTGGACTCCATCACGTCTTGTTTTTCTGGAGTTTTCTCAAAATCATCACCTGCATTTTCAACAGGAGGATTTTCTGCTTCTCTCTCTGACATGTCCTGAATATCTCTGTTCAGGAAAAACACATCGTACCTCTGCTGCATGTTTGACACAAGAGCTGCATCCTTTGAAAAACACAAATTAAACTTTAATGGAAGCCACTTTAAATCAGTCAGCTGCATTTGTACAGCCCATAATCACAGTTAAAGCATCAAAGGGCTTAATAATAATAATGTGATAACAAAGGGAAAACTCCCATACACAGTTAACCTATGTATCTGTCATACAAGGAATTGATTCAAAATAAAGGAAGATAAAAAATAAAAGCAATAATTAGTGATGCCACTGAACAAATCCTTAGAGGTCAATACACACTGAGATCATGAGATTATGAGCAGTCAGTAATCAAACAGAGTCTCCTGAATCCAAACGCCTGCATGTCACAATCATACAAATAAATAATAAAATACAAGGAGCCAAAAGTAAAGTAAAATAAAAATCAATAACCTACTTACGATAACTAATCTTTGATCTGTAGCTCATGATATCTTCATTATACTCACTGTGGCTCTTCAATGAACTGCTTGACTTGTTTGCTGCCTACGATCTTGACAACAAGTCTGGGGACCAGCTTTGTTCCAGACGTGTTTTTCTGAGCCATGAGGCAGCCGCTGTGATCGGGATTCCCTAGAGACAGACAGACAGATTCCCTAGAGACAGACAGACAGAGCAGGAGATGCATCAGTCACACAGCTGACTGAGGGCTACACAGCTCAGACCTTTGTATCAGGAACATTACAATTTTAAAAATAGGTTCCCTTCAGTTTGATCACGACCTTCTGCCTGTATACAGGCATATATAAATATACATTACTTACAATAATGTACTATTATTCCATTTCCATTTTCCAGTTCTTTCTCATTTCCCTTTTACTTTTCTGTGACCAAGTGGATCCTGTTTCTTGCACTGCGTCTGAGGTGTCGGGCTTCCTGTTTGATCTTTCTGCACCATGGTTACCTCTGTGTTCCCGCCCCTGAGCTGCAACGCCCGACACACCACAGTGCTCTGCAGAGGACTGGGCCTCACTTCAGCACACAAACACTGGTGATTTATGAGTGTGTTTCATTAGAGTGTGCTGGCATTATGTTTGTGTGGAGGTGTGTGAAAAGGCAGATAAAGGTAAAGGTTAAATAAAAGGATATTCATTTTATGACCAGTTACTGTAGGTATTCCTTTCCATCTCTGTTGTGAGCACAGGATTGTGTCTGATGTGTGTGTACCAGGCTGCAGCGTGAACCATTATCTAAAGCACTAACAGAAAAAGTAGCCATTTATTAGTAAGAGTCCTGCATTAAAATGGATTCATTAAGTTGAATTCGTTATAAAACATAGGCCTCGTTGTGAAGATTGGTCCTCTTCAGTGCTAAATTATGACCTTAATGCATCAGTAATGAACCTCATGCTCAGGTAGGTTTTCCACGAGTCCCCTCTGGATCTGGTCCAACATATTGGGCTGTTTAAAACTTTAAACCTGTACATGAAGCTGCTTTGCTCCATTTTTAGCCACCAGAGGGCAGAAGAACTCCACAACGAGGTCACGGACACAAGGCCTGGACATATTATCACCTCATAAAGTTGATATGTGTGTGTTGATATGTAGTAACTGATTCACACACCCAGCAATTACAGGGCAACATTATCATTCATCTGGAGTAGTGTTTCTGTCTGCCTCATGAATGTCCAGTAATCGCCTTCCTGGTTCGATCTCCACTAACTCCTGGGAAAAATATCTGGCTCTGAAGCTGCTTGATGTCTCTGACTGTGTCTGCCTGCTGTTTGGCAGTGGGCAGGTAGTGCACAGTGGGTTTATCAGAGCTGCCTGCTGCTGCTGGAAACACTGAGACTGAGTGATAATGATGATTAGTGGAGCTTTAAGTACTGTGCTTCAGTGCTGTACAAACTGTTTTTCCTCTCCACCCCCGTCCAGCTGTCCAACTCTTGTCTTTACGTGTCTCCAGCCATCAATTAACAAGGGAATCAACTGGTTGAAGTTAACTTAAATTTTGCCAAATCATTAATTAGACAGAAATTTCTAATTAAATTTCCAGAGGTGATAAAGACACAGCTTTGATAAGAGGCCTGAGCAGAGATAGAGAGCCTAATTACATTAATTACTCTATACCTGGAGGAGAAATCTGAGTCAATAAGTTCTGCAACCCTTTAATCTGTTCATAGAATAAAGGTGGACCACTGTACGGCTTTAGCCTGAGTCTGGCACACTGCCAGGTACAGCCGCTGGAGCTCGGCCTCTCTCCATCTGATTTGCAGGAATTAAGTTATTAAATGGTCTTAATAAGTGTGGAAATGGGCGCTCATTCTTCATGGCATTGTCAGTCCCCACACGTCACACACCTCTTTAAATGTCCTGCTGCGACTGAAGTGTGAAAGTCAAACACAAAGTCCGGCTCTTAATGATCAAACGAGCAGCAACAAAACAGCTGTAGGATGTTTGTTGCTGTGAGGAGAGAGGCGTCGACACCAAACCGAGAGCCTGTTTACTGACACAGGAATCCTCAAAGGCCCATCTGGTGCTTCTGTGAAATTATGTCCACTGTGTCTGAGCTCCCATGCTGCTCAGTAATATTAACAGCAGTCCAGGAGAGCAGGGGCACAGAGAATTACAATCATCTGTTTTCCTTTTTTGGTCAAAATTTGTTCAAATTCACAATCAGCTTGACATTTTGCTGCTCAAACTAAACTAACAAGTAACTACAACTGCTGCCCTGCTGTTGTATTCCTCTGCCAGCCCCTCCTGTTACAGTTTGCGTGTAAATTCTTTAGTTATGGCCAAAACTGTGTTTTGTGCAGTCACAGTGACCTTGGTCTTTGACCTTTGATCACCAACTTCTAATCAGTTCACCTTTGAGTCCAGGTGAACGTTTGTAAGAAATTAATTTAAGGGTGTCGTTTGTTGAGGCTCCTAACTTAAACTGTGGACCAGAGAAAAACCAGGACTAAACCTCTTCTCACCCACTTGAAAATCTGAGCACAGAGCACATTAGAGCTACTGGTGATCCCTAAGATCATTAACCTGGGCCTTAGGTTCTCATGTGAAACCAGTTGAAGGTTATTGTATTTTCTGTGAATGTGAGTTTGTAAATGTTTGTTTGGTGAAAGTTTAGATGAACAGGATGATGTGAAACACTGAGGTAAAATGTGTTTAGCTCCGTTTAGTCACCTCTCTGTGTCTCGCAGATCTGACTGCCAGCCTCATTTATGCACTTGGCTCAGACGATCTTTTTGCACACAGGCTTTAATTGATTAGCAGCCCAATTAAAGAGCAGCGATGGGGGCCGGGGGTGGAAGAGAAGGTGACAGAATCACGGCGCTCTCCTGTCCTCTCGAGTAATTCTTTTACTGAGTTTCTAAATCGGGTTTGCCTCAGACTGATAATGGATGTCTGGGCTATCCAAACATGCACCCAAATACCAGCTCAGCCCCTCAGCTGAGATAAAGCAGACAAATTACACAAGGAGGAAAGTACAGGGAATGAAAAAAACCAGAACAACTCCTGAAGGTTTTTATCAGATGTTTTGGAGTGTTTGTGTTTGTAGAAGTGGTTGCTCCTCCTTGTTTGTCTGTGAATCAGTGTATGTGCTTTTAGGGTGAGAAACGACAAAAGACTAAATTGGAGATATATTTCAGAGTGATGAATTGATCATTTAATGGGTTATCTCTGTCTCGTTAACCTTCGCCTGCGTGCAAATGATGTGTTGGATTAAACAATGGGCTCTGAACATGGCAGGCACTACATCTCCATAGCAGCTGTGTGTAGAGTCACATTGATCAAAGCGTCACATCCATGATCTCCAACACTCCTGCTGCGCTCTGAGCCATCCATCACCAGCTCCTCCTCTGGTTCAGATGGCAGTGTCGTTTAACATTTTTACAAATGCCTCCTGCTCGACATACCTGCACAGGAAATATGTGACATTATAACGTCCTTCAGCAGCCTAATGGTCACGTTTGGAAAAAAAAGAAGTCTCTTCTTCTCTGCTCCTTGGAGGGATGAAAAATGGAAAGACAACTTTTCTGTTTTTAGATCATTGCCCTAAGTGGAGGAGAAATGTAAAGTCTGAGTCTCTGGCATCATGGCATCAGAAATGTTACTGAAATCTAAGGGTTTATCTTCTGTACAGTGAATATTTTTGGATTCTTGAAGTTCAGCCATAGTTACACTGAAAGTTGAAAAGTTAAAGTTAACATATTTTATTGTTACTTAGGTTAATGCTAGCATTCAACATGGCTGCTGAGTTTCCATAATGATATTTAGTAGTCTGAATTCTTGTCTTATAGATCAGTTAAAAAGACGTAGAGGTCATTAAAAACCAGCGTTCATCTCTGATATCCAGGAAACTGACGGAAATATCGAGAGTTAGAAACAGAGTTTGGTGTGTTTGTTACAGCGACAGCACTTCCTGCTCCAGAAACCGGGAATCATGGGTAATACACCATTCGCCACATTGCCATGTGGGGCTACACAGTCAGAGAGGTCAAGAGATTGATAGGTTTTGTTTTCTGTGCATGAAAACCACTTAACTGCTCGGTCAAGGCTGGAGAGAGCGCCAATGCTCAGCAAAGTGACATTGTGTTGCTTTAATGATGCGTTCAAATAACAAAAGAGGTTATTTTCAAATTGGTCATGTTGTATAGGTGTCAGTATAACCTGAAATGATGACATCCCTGTAAAGCTTTTTTCATTTCAGACTGAACATGAGGAAATTCTGACCTGCTGGTGGAGCCAGATGAAAGGTGAGGGTAATTATTCTTATGGTGGACATTAATGTCTGTATCAAAGTCCACTGCAATCCATCTAATAGTGGCCGTGATATTTCACTCAGCATTGCCACCCTGACACTGACTGAAAACCACAAAACATATCATTCATATTAAGAAGAAAACAAAAATGCCTCTGATAATAGTCGTATTATTGCACATATGACTACACTCTTTCATTGCTCTCACAGGCTGCATGAGCTCCATCAGTGGTTGAATGTTAACATCATTATTCAGAGAACATTTTGTGTACCCTTCACAGGTGACAGCTATCATCTGTTTATAGTCTCGGTCCTGACCTGGACAGGAATCACCCGCTACGGCAGGAACTGATCCTTCAGCGGAGGTCAAAGTGGAAATTCATCCCTCGAGTAATTTATAAACTGGTACGTTTTGGTGAGGTTTAAGTATGATTCTAAAAATGTTGGGAACTAAAGTCTGACCTCTCGCTGAGCGGAAAGGAGCTGACCCCATGCTCAGGCAAAAAAACTGAAAAATAAACAATGAAATGTAATAAATCAAAGGCATGTATCAGTACAGGATTATAAATCTAGTTTTTCATTTGGCAGGCTGCAGCGTGGCCATGCCTCTCTATTAAGGAGGTGTCAAACGTGATAGGAGGGCTCTGCTCCGCCCTTCAGGGAGCTGGAGCAGCAGCGACACTCCACTCGCACGGTTCCCCCCGTGTTAAAATGCAAATTGCTTTTTCCTGACCCCTCTGTAGTGGACAGGAAGGGCCTGTAGCTTTCAAAGTGACCTGCTTTTTGCCTCAAAAGGCTGCACACTATGATGCAGCAGGTGCTGACAGGGCGAGACAGCTTAGCAGATAATATCGTCCATGGCAACAGAGCAGCCAGCAAACCAGACAAAAACACCAAAATACACTCCCACACAGCATATCTTTAACCCTGTGCAGTCTCAGGTCACTTTTCTAATGTTGCTTTATATTGTCAAGGAAATAGAGCCCTGTTATTTATGCATTACAAGTTCCTTATACTTCTCATTTAAGGTGGCAATGGGTCAGTCAGTTGATTTAGGGGGTAAAGGGATGGATGAAGGTCCCCTAAATATAATTTTTATGTTATTATATAATCATTCAGCTGGCATTAAGTCCTGTTTGTAGAATAAATATAATCAGAAATCCTACACATCCAGACTTTACATTCAGAGATTTAAGGGACAATAAATCGATATAAAGGAGCGTGCTTACAGAATAAATGGTTGGATGATTTTGAAGTTCTGACCTTTTGGAAATTTAGCTCCAGTTCTTTACAGTTCTTTCCTCAAACAATAATCAAAATATATCTTCCTGTTCAGAGCTGACAGAACCTTCTTATCGTGAGCAGCTTCTGCTGCTTGGTGTTGGCAAAGATCTGCCCAAAAGGTTGCTTTGTTTTGATTATTATCTTTTATCTTTAGGCATTCTTTACTTCTTTTATATAATTCCTCAGTCAAAGGCATGTGAAACCAGCTGGACATTCTCAAAGCCTTTAACAAACAGAGGATGAAAGCAGCTAATTAAAACTTTTCATATGGAGAGCCTGTAGTCTCATTGACCTGCTGAGAGATCCTGCAGTGCTCTGCTGGCCTGACAACACTTATTTATTAGTGATTAAAAAACACAGTGAGTCAAAAATCCACTGTAAAAGATGAACACACTTCTCATATTCTCCACTGTACACTTTTTTACACTTTGGTTTTTGTGTGAAATATAATCATTGAGCTGAAGGTGGATGTTGTTCCCTTTGGACAGGGCCAGGCTACCTGGTCTCCAGTCTTTATGCTAAGCTAAGTTAGCCGGCTGCTGTTGGTAGTTTATTAGATCACAGATATGAGACTTGTATCAACCTTCTCCTCTAACTCTCATCCAGGAAGTAAAATAAACAGACTGTTCCTTTAAATCTATAAATTGCAAACTCTGGTTAATTAGAGCAGGTTTAAGAAAACCTGAAATAAACTTATTAAACTCTGAATCATTAATCTGTAAAAATGTTAAAATGACCTCAGACTCCACCGTGTTTAGAGCTCGTCAGGGATCATAGTGTTGATATTAAGTTCAGGTCATATTGAATATCTACAGACTAATTCCTCCAACAGTCACCTTCCTCAGATACAGCCCAGCTTGCCCGATGAAATATTAAACTAAAACATGTTAGTGGGGGGAGCCCAGAGGAAGAAGCTCCTGCTCACAGCAGACTGACGTAAATCTGGTCTGAATTTCTGGAGCTGACAATCATCTACAGCAGAGGGCCTTTCTGGGCTTCCTCTGCTGCCTCTTATCTATCTGACAGAGGATACCCAGGAGACAGACACGTATAATAAATGTGTGAGTGTGTGTGTGTGTGTGTGTGTGCAAGTGTGTAACCAGAGACTATTTCTGTGCAACTGCACAACAAAGCCGCTCTCAAATGTTCATGAGAGGAAAACCTGGACACACTGAAGTTCAATAACGTGATATAGAGGTCAAACTTGCCGCCATTGTGGTTTGTAGCACGTGTATTCAGTCTCTGATGCACAGTCTTCCATATGGCATCTTTTAGTGTTTCTGTCTGTAAAATGTTTTGAAAGAAAACATATTTTTTATTATGTTATTTTCATACTTCTGTCCAAATGCAGCGAGCTGCCATGGAAGGTGCTGGCCTGACCATTGGGACAACACAGGGTTCAGTGTCTTCTCCAAGGACACTCCAACATGTGGACAGGAGAAGGATCAAAACACCAGCTGTGGTTAGTGGAAAACTCGCTCTACCTCCACTGATGATGATGATTTGAGATCTGGACATGTAACGACACCAAGAGCCATCTGTAGTAGGATAAAGGCCACATTTACACCAGGCATTACAGCGCAAACTGTATCTGGACATTGTATCTTGATAAAGAGACGGATGGTCATGATGCACTGTGATCGAAGTGCATCTGGAGGTGGTCTGGCTCACATTGTGGTCAGATCTCAGTCAGGTGTAAATGCAATCTGCACAGCACAAACACATTATTAAGAAATAAGTCTGTCCAGTACGTTGAAAGGTCCTGTGATAGACTGGCTACCTGTCCAGGGTGCATCCCTCTCTGTAACCCTGAAAGGTGAAGCTGTATGGCTAATGGATGGACGGATGGACGCTGAAAGATGAATTAACTCCTTCAGCCCCACTACACTGTGCATACTCACAGTATGTTGAAATGATGAAAGGTTTATTAACACTGTGTTTAAATCTAAAGGTCCCTGTGTAAAGTCAGTCTAATCTAATGAATGTTTAAGAGACAGATTGAGTAAACCTAGAATTTTCACCTTTAAAGCTCCTCTGAGACGACCTCGTGCCGCCTCCATTTTTGACACTTTCTGATACCGAACACAAACAAATGATGTTTTTCAGTGGAGGACAATTTTGACATCCAGCTTGTCACTCCAACTTCAATCATCGCAGTTCGAAAGGAAACAAATAAAACATGGCTTTCTCACTTATTGTCCGACCTTGATCTGAAGGAACATATCTTCACCTCCAGACCCAGTAAAAAAAAAACAAACAATCATTCTCGTCCAGCTATGGAATGACACCTCACCACTCTGGACTTTGAATCATCTCCAAATCAATCAATTAGCTCCTTCTGGCCATTCATCTCAGAGGAGAAAAGGCTCCGGTTGAGATTATTTATCTGCTGTCAGGACGGTTGCAGGCGGCGGCAGAAGCTGCAGGTTTGTTGGAGACACATCTCGGGGATAAAGGTTAATAAGGACATCTCCTCTTTACCGGAGAGACAGCGCCGTCACTTTGCCGGTGAGGGAGCCTCGAACAGGTCTCTGCCCCATGCAGCGCAGGAATATTTTAGAATATTAATTGCACACTTAGTATGCTGTTGTCATATGGCTTTTATTAGTATTCCATCAACTCAATGAGGCGTGAAAGGGCCAGATGCTGTGTCCTCATCTATCCCGCATATATTCCTGTCTTTTGTCAGTTATTAGTGCAGTGAGTGTCAGTCTGCTCATCACTTCAGCAATCTGATGTCATGTATTTATTAATTGGACCAGTGACTTTAAAAATGGATTAATAACACTCAGGTCTGATCTCCATTATCAGAGTGGGGTGAAGAGTGAGCATGGTGACAGTTTACACCCTACACTGCTCATTGTTGTAAACACACACACACACACACATTAGTATTACTGTACTTGTGAGGACAGTATTAACTCACCTGGAGGCTCACACTTTACATTATCACCTGCTTTTCCTAATCCCAGTGCCCCTCCTAACCTAACCGTCCATCATTTTTCTGACTGTCTTTGGATCAGTTTCAGGGCATCTACATTTAATAAGAAGAATAATCAGTGAAACACATGATCATCTACTCCATAACAGATAAAACTTGTTCCTCTTCTTGCTGCTGTAGAGTGAATGAATGAGCGAATGAGAGTCTCTGTTTGATGCTATTTTACCTCTTTCTTCACTGCTGTCCCAAATGATGGTGTTTTATTTTAAGAGAAGGTGACTGTATTTTGTAGGAAGAAGATATTGTCTTGTCGGAACAGGAGGAGTTCTCTTCTTAGAACGAGATCAATTCATCGCCATAAATTCACAATCTATTATCACTGGATTAAAGGTAACATCTTTATAAGACTCTGGGGGTTGTGTACTGCTTAGCTGCATCTGTTTGTTGATATTTATGTTGGTTATAGGTTATTTTTTTAAGTGATGCCTCTCGTGTGTAGATGCTGGTTTGTGCTTTGACATCTTGTTTAATGGCTGTTTCCAAACCAATTTCCTGACGCTGACGTTCTCTGGCTGTGTAATCATGTTAAGGAGGCATTCATTTACAAAGTTTTGTTCTCTCCTGCTCCCTGCCACTTACTGAGTGGAGGTCCTCGATAACATTATAACTCTCTTTTACTGCACTCCAGAGCTGTGAGCAGGTGGCTGAGAGCCAGGCAGGAGGAGCAACGCCTCCATTTCTCCTTCAACACTGTCACTATCACAAGACTGCTCACCTTCTCTGGAACAACTAATAGCCACCAGGAACACTTTTTTATCTGGTGCTTCCCCTCTGATATCCACTCTCAGCATCAGTCTGAACAAAAAGAAGAAAAGGAGCTTTTTGGCCTTAATGTGTTAGATTGTGGCTCTTTCTTTAGTGAAAATACTGGAGGCATGGTTGAATTATGTTAGCAGTGTGCAGCCTCACAGAGCTTTTAGCATGGCAGTAGACCTCTTAGTCATATTTGAGTGAGATTTTTAGCATCTTTGAGGGTTTCTAGAAGAACCTAGTTTCTGAAAGAGTTCTTTTAAGAACCCTGAACTTTTCCAGGGTTACCCAATCATCCATTTTAATTAAGAAAGCTGCAAGAACTAAAGTGGCCACTAGGCGTCGCTGTCACACCGGGCAGCAGGTCTGTGAACGGAAGTATCCTGCTGCGGTGCGATGAGCGCGGGAACGGATTAAAACAATGTTTGGCCTTTCTGTCGATTTCTAAAGGTCAGTGATATCATGTGAAAACTCTACATATCACAGATGCTACGGAACATTATTAACATTGTTTCTGTGTCGATGTTGGAGCACAGTTTTAAGTTTTGAGCTTTTAGCAAGCGAATTAGCTCTTGACATGTATGCTAGCAGCTAGCTAAACGTTAGCTAACGGTTGACAACGGAAGATTACTTCCTGTCAGTTTAATCCCTTAAAATCTTATAGTTGTCCTCTGCTGTCACTGTGTAGTTTGAAATACATGGTAGCTAGTGAATATTATTTATTTATGAAGACACCTTATAAGGCTAGATGTCAACTTTATGCTAGCAGGCTAGTTTGGAGCCGGCTACAGAGTTTGTATGTGCTATTCAGCCTAGCTTTATACCTTTCTGCCTTTTTATTTCCAGGCATTGTTGGTGTTTCTTCTTGCCTGTCTGTCCTCCCTGTGCTGAGCCCTGATTTTGATCATCTACACAGTAAACCCTCCTTTTCTTACCTGTCTGAGCACCAACAGTGGATTAGGTATTGGCTACGATGTGACCAAACTGCTTTAAATGTATTTTCTTTGTAAAATAAATGTTTCCACTGTCTGTGATATACAGATTTTTAATTCTAGGGAAAAAGAGAGCGCTGGAATAGCATCTGAATCGATGCCCTGAGCTGAAGTGTCAGGAGAAAGGGGTAGTTTGATGCCTCCAGAATTTGGATCCCCTGTGTGTTTTACATCAAGCATTTGCTGGTGCCAGCTTTTAAATTCTTGATGTTTTCTGCTCTTGCCCGTCTTATATCATTGTAAATTGAATCCTAAGCCTGTAAATTCTTTACATTTCAGTTGAACAAAACAAGCCATTTGTAGACATCGCCTTGGGCATGTGATGTTTTTTGTTTTGTGACATTTTATTGATGAAACAATCTAAATTCATAGATCACCGCACCAGTTTTCACTGGTATTGTCTAGATTTTCTTAAGATAAAAACCTGCCATCAGAATAATTTGAAAAACACACATCTATTTGTAAACATAATAGCTTTAAAATTAGAACACACTCACACACACACACACACACACAGAGTGATGGTTAGAGTCCCTCAGTTCATTAGAGTTTAGATTGGAATCTGTAGCGGTGTTGGTTGTGGCAGCTGTACTTTGTCCCCTGTAGGATTGGAGAAGAGGGAAAATTGAAACCACAACCTTTGGACAAACAGACATTTAAGGCCTTGTCAGAGTGAGATAGGGCTCCCCGGCACTGCCAAACCCTGACAGCCGGCTCCATCACTCTCAATATCCTTCCTCTTACTCACAGCAGCCTTCCCTTTAAAACAAAAGGAGATGAGGAGAACAGATAGGAGGGGAGCTGCAGCTCAGCAGACATTTCTGCAGACTTCCCCCCCTTCCTTTTCTTAGGTGACACCATTTCTTACAAAGTCAGAGGAAAGATGAGAGCCGACACAGTTTCGCTAAGGAGCGAAGATATTGAGGCAATTTTTTAAAAATGTGCAAACTGTGTCTTATCAAAAGATAATTTATAGAAATAAAATGTAAACAAGAGAAACCTAGTCTGAGCTGTCACGCAAACAAATGTGGTACAATCCACACACTCACACAGAGTGTGTTATTAGCTTACTGCAGCTTACAGTTGATATATTGGTGAAAAACGCAGACACAAAAACCTCTTCCTGCATATACACAGAAGCCTGAATTTGGTCTTTCTGTTGGTAGAAACCAGCATGAAACTATGCACCTGAAATCTGTGTTTACATTATTTCAAAATAGTTGTACACACTGCTATTTTCAGTGGTTTAAATGTTTTTTAAGCCTATTATCTTGGTCACAGCATTTGTTTTGTTGGTCTCTCCTGCGCCTAGCTGAAGTAGCGACAGTATAGTATTTTTAGGATTTTAGGATAGACAGTGATACTTGTTTTTGTTTTTTTAAGCCCTCCCTTGGGAGTTAGGCTGGATCACTGTCGTTTGGTGCTCTGCTGAGCAGGAAGGCAATGGTAGACCCTTCCTTAAGCCTTTCCCACACTGCCCTGGCTCAGGAGGCATGTAGTTCAATCCCTGGCTCCTCCAGTCTGCATGTTGAAGTCTGTGAGCAAGATACTGAACCCCACATTCTCCCCATGTAGCACAGAAACGCTGAGTTAATGTGTGTGTAAATCAAATGCTACGTTTCATTATCAGTGTACACTTTATTCCCATCTTACCAGTAATAGCTGGGCATCTCAAGGTAATGATTAAAATAATATCACAACGAAAATACAGTCTGAGAACTTAGTGATGCTCTTAAGGAACCAGGTCTACATAAACCATTAACTTCTGTAGTCTACAAAATACCATCTCATGGCATCATTCCACACAGCTCACAGATAATTAACACCTTCCAGCAGAGTCATCTGCTCCTGGCTCTGCATTATCACACGAACATTGATGTACACAACAAGACACACCCTGCACCGACTCAACACCAAATGCATCAAATTAAGATGTTAATGGTTGTGGGATAGATCATTGCCGTTAATGGCTCTGGCTCCAACACAGAGATAGAGATCCCATTTTAGTAATATTCCTGGTTGCGAGGTCAGTGACATTCTCATGCAGTCTGGCAGCTATTTCCATCAGCATCACTGTAATAAAATTACACAAATGTGATTGCTGTGAGTAAATCTACATTACTGAATATCATTTATTTACTGTCCTGACATCCTGTTCTGTGTGACCCTGCTGTTTCAGTCCCTCCCATCATTATCCTGCATCAGTTTACAGAGATGGCGCGGTAAATGCCAGGAGACGAATTGTGGCCTCAGAGGAGCGTGCTCTCTCTTCACCTCGAAGGAGCCCAGTCTGAATGACACCCGACGGCAACGACAACGATGACAATGGCAAGGTCAGATGTTCATCCACGTAAATATAAACTACAGTGAGATTAAACTGCTGCAATCACCACAGTTACATAACAGCCACATAAACAACAACAACAGTCCTTATCATGCAGACACTGATGAATGGCATCATTATGGAGAATGAGTTGGAGTCACATTATGAACAAAAAAGAATCCTTATCTTATGATTAATTGACTTTGTATTGTTGACTTCCTCCTTCAGCTCACCTCCCTCCTCAACATGATCTAGCAAAGTTATTGTCCCTTCTCTAAATGCGTTCTCATCATCGATCATATTTCACATGTGAAATGTTTGGCTATAGCACTGGGGTGTAGGCATGATCATATCTAAACAAATAAAATGTTGGCAGCAACTAAAACCAGTTGGCTAAGTTTAAGTCATGATAGAACTTTTAATCCTGAATAACTTGTCAGTATCCTGAAGTCATTTCGCTTGTTATCACCACATATTTATTGCTTTTTGCGTGTCATTTCGTGCCATGTAACTTCTGTACTGACTAATCCTAACTACAATCATGATGCCATTAATTGACACATGGGACTGTGCAGCGTTAATTGACAGATAAAAAGCTTAAATTCCATAGAATTGACATGAAAAATGTCTCTGAAAGTGGTGTGCTACTTAAACACAATCCCATGGTAGCACATTACATTAAACAATTATTTCAGTAAAAACCATTCAGTGTAATGACATTATGTCTCCTCTATTCAGTAATTGTAACCCTGAGGGGAAATGCAGTTTCTACGTCTGGCTGAGGTAGAAAAGTTGGTGCATTGATAAAAGCTAAACGCAACAGAGAGCAGTGGAAACAGACCGAATGAATAAATCAAAGTGTAAATGAAGCGTGTGACTTAAACATCCTCTGAAACTTCCATTGAAGCGATACAAATATATGAAACAAACAACATTATTCATTTATTCAAATGTCATCATGATTTCTACATTTTTTCACCATTTGAGTTTTCAGCTCTGCATGTTTAATTACACAACCTTTCTGTGTCGTCTTCTTCTGCAATGGTGCCACCAATTTTTTTCAACATTTGGTTAAATTTTGTGCTTTCTGTGTTTCCGATTCAAATTTTGTACACATTCAGTGCAGACTGACTGAAAACGACCTCAGTCTAAATGTACTGAGGTGGTTCAGGGTGATGTCTGTGTGCTGAGATTGGGGGGAATCTCCCTCTGTAACTGAACAGGGGCGGCCCTGTCTGTGCAAGCCCCAGCTCCTCCAGCTCACCATTTGTGATAATTAAATTTTCAGAGAGCAGATTTTGTCTCTCTGACACATCGAGGGGAAGCTGTGAAAAGAAGCATTTTCCCTGCTGGGACGTCTGAGGAGGGGAAAGCAGCAGAAACTAATGTGTTTCATCAGGGAAAACACAGCCTGGAAAACCTATTCAGAACAATTCCATTTGCCAGAGGTTTTCCATTATCACGTCTGTGATGGAGGACACCAGGAGGGGAGGGAAGATCACAAAACAAATCTTTTCTAAAGCAAAAATGCACAAAGCAATAAAGATATTCTGCCAGAAACATTGACTTCTTAAAAGGAGAGCGGTGGCTTTTTTGTTACCAATGTTAAGTTGCATAGATTTTCCTGATTGTAATTACACTTAATAAGCTTCATTAGACATTTTCAAGTATTATCTTGCATTTATTTTTATTCTTGATAAGTAAATTCAGCCTAAATGTTAATTGAATTTCATTTAATTTCTGTTGCAGTTCAGCAGAAAATTGCAGTGTCCATTAACACCAAGAGACGTTTGATTATCCCGACAAATCAGTAATGTATAATCAATTTAAAAATGAGTCAGAATAGTCACATGCGATGTCAGGGAAACCCCCCATCACGTTTTAAGACGCAGCAGCAGAACGGAGATCAGCTGTTTAATGATTCATGACGGTAGCGACTGGAGAACCAGAATGACTTTGCTGAACGAGCTGAGACAGGTACCCTTGGAGTCAACGGGAAGGAGAGAGCACAAGGGGAATGCATTAATGTGGTATTGATCACAGTGACAGTACTATCAGCTGAGTCGAACAGAAAGGTCGCAGTCACTCACTCTGACTTTACCTTGTGTGTCCACCTCTCTCGCGCTGATGGACAGAAAAAACCTGAATGGATGTAAATATGGATCAAAACAGTCTCTGAGCTGTTTAGATTAAAATTAATCCTGTGATGTTTTAGTCTGTGTTACAAATCTGACGCCCGTCAATGACCCAGAAAAGCAGGAATTTGTTATCTGCACTGGCCTATATTAGCTTCTACACCTTAACATTTCCTCTGTCTGCTGCTGTCTGCTCTCTTTTGCTATTTTCTTGTCTTTTCCTTTATCCCTCTCATCTGAGTTCTTGGACCATTTATCATGCTAGAACCAGCATGTCAGGCTACACTGTCGTATGTTCAATCAACTGTAAAGCTCTCTGAGGTTAGGAAATTTCAAAATTACTCAGCTTGAAGTTCTGGATCATGAAGCTCATTTGCACTTCCTTCATCCCTAAAAAACTGGAGGTTCAGTATCACATTACACACAGTTCAGAGGTTAAGTAAGAGCTGTGTAAAAGTTTTAAAAAACATCCACAATAGCAGAATATATGAGTGTTTATGGGAGCAGAGTATCATGGCAGAGCCAAACAGTTTTCATATGAGTGGCCAAGTCGAGGCCAGTACTCACCTTGAGTTGGCACAGAAATTAGATTTTATTCAGTTTTTTCTGTAGGTGGGGAGCTATACAGAAGTTAGATTATGATGTTTACATATGGTCATAAAGTGTATTGAAAATAGACCTCTAATAGTTTGTGGATGTGCAGGCAATAAGAATATTTGCTATTATTACTACTCTTATTAATAACATTGTTAGCAGCTTTCAGTACTTTTATAACTTGTACCAAAATCTCTGTTCTTTAGAGTTTGGTTCCTTTGTTCCTGTTTTATCTCCACTGCTTTCAGACCCCTCCAGAGGAAACTATAATTGCCTAGATGGTGCTGTGTGGGGTGACAAATGGGATGGCCTGACCCCGTTACCCCAGAAATTACTGTAGGGATGATTCTGCACCTCATGATTTCCATCCAAAGTTCACTATCAGTGCAGGATGTTGTGTGTCTTTCATGCAGTGAAGCAGAAAGTAAGTGTGTGGAGAGATTTTAATGTGCAGACCAGAGTTTGCATCTGCTTTTAGACCAGAAATTAGCTTTTTATTTGTATTTCTCTGACTTTAACTATAACACAGATAGTAACTGTTGTGTGGTAAGTGCAGAGTGTAACATGGGGTTTTGCAGAATTGCTCAATATAAATGTTGTTATCTGGTAATAGGGTTGGATATAGACAGAATGCTCTCTTGCCTGAAAGATCTTGTGATTACATCTTGACCTTGTGTTGTATTTTTGGATGTCACCGAAAAAGAAACGGTTTTTAATAGAGTCAATAGAGTTGTCTTCCTCTTATTTTTATTGCTGCTGGTGAGCTGTAAAGACATAAAAGCGCATCACGTCTGCTCCTGTGAGCCTTGTGAAACTGTAATCACTCATCCACTGGAGGAAAGAGCAAACTGTTGGTGCTACAGATCAGTTATTAAACAGAGATGGTTTGGATCATTAGGCATGCTGAGGGGGACTCCCTGTGCCAGATGTGCTGCGCCTCTGGTTCAACTGTGGGACAGACACATCCGAACATTAACTCACGCACTGACAGCACCGCTTTATTGCTCATCACTGAGAGTAATTAGCTCAGCCGTCCTGGGAAACCCTCTGGGAACTTATTTAGGAAAAAAGGGTGAATCCCTGTTAATGTTCAGGTAAAAACCCTGTTTCTGCCTGGTGTCACGTCTGAGGTGAAAACGGCACTAGAATACAATAATGTACTCTGTGGCATTTAATACTGAGGGACACACTACAAAGGCTTATTGACAGGTGCATTAGATCACAATCCTCAGTCTGTCATCAGATAGATTCCATAAACCTTTTATCTATAATCAAAGTTTTTGTTTGCTCTAACTTTAACTTCCAGAGTCCAAGTTGATGAAGTGAAACTCAACAGCTGCAGGCTGAGCCAAAAACAGAATAATGATCTTTACTTTGCTCTGTCATGCTGTTTTTCTCTCTTTCTCTTAAGTTTCTTTTATTAATCAGCTCGAAATACTTTGCATCTTTTACATCACTTTTGTGCAGCCTCATGGGCAGCAAGTCCTCCAACCTAAATAACGAATATCTGTGTTAGGTGCAGTGTTTTGCTTCTAGTTCAGTCTCTAATTTTCTTCTACTGAAGTCAAAATGCTAAGATAGCGACTCACTGTAGCGCCCAGTCTGCTCTGAGGAAGTAGCACTGCTCGGAGGGCATATTCTAACCTCTGGTATTGCCAGTGCAACAATGGCTGAAGCTCTTAGCAAGTGACCATCACCACTACCTGCTCCCAGCAAGAAACCAGGAAAATGACAAATAGCTAGAGAACTATTTTCTAGCTGTGTTATGCCTCTGATTTTATGTAACTCTGCACTGAGACTGGAATTAAAAGCACAAGTACGTCTCTTAGCTAATGTTACTCACCCTGCAGAAAGCCACTGTTAATGATTAGCAATGCGAGTATTAATCACATATTTGGTGTGCGAATAGACTTTGCTGTGCTCTTTTGTTTGGTTGTCCCTCACTTGCACGTCCCTTTGGATAAAAGTGTAAATATAATCCATCCGCATCCTGGAAGATGTACTCTTGACTATTAAGATGTATATACAATTTAACTAGTGTTAAATGTATCTCATGTCACATCCCAGGCAGTAAATGTTTAATAAATGAAGTAGGAAATTGTCTTGAGCTCAGTTGTGGCTATTCTGTCAGTACTTTTCATCTGATCCCTCAGCGTGCAGCCGCTGCAGCTGGCATGAGGTCGAAGGTGTTTGCCGCGATACAAAAGTTCAAAGGTGAACAGGGAGTTGGTCTTTGCCAAATGTCAGCTGGTTCTCCACATAAAAAGACCACCTGGCAAAAGTAAAAGCAGCCGCCCTCAGCAGGACAGAGGGACAGTGAAATACCTCAACTGGAAACACTGCTCTCCAGACTTCAGACTGAATCAAACACAAAAGACACAAAAGACAGCGTGACCTGAGTCTGTCAGATAAAAACAATCCAACTCGTCAAAAAATAAATAAATAAATGACTTCCTAAATTTACACTCTCCTTGCTTTTTCCATTTGGAATATTAAGATCACAATACAAACAGCACTGTCCATTTTTGAAATTAATCTCCCGTTGAAATGAGATGCCTGCTATGATGTGATTAATGCAATAAAAATAGTTGCTGCTCATCTGATCAGAGGGGAAGGATCATGAGAGTTAAATCCAGATTTTGTGTCACCTGTAGCTGCTCAGACCAGACATGTGCTGTCACAAAGACATTATGTGCATGTTTACAGAATACAAATCAGAATGTATGTCTGAATATAACTTGGTTTCTATTTATAAGATGTTTAATTAATTCATTAATGTCACTCAGGTTTTTAAATTTAAAGAGAGTGAAACTGTAGAGAGGAGGAAAGGAAGGAGCAAACAGGAAAGTAACATCACTGACAATGTAGTGTCTTATTCACAAAAAACCCCATCGCCTCTGGACATTATCCAACCAGTTATGTTTGCTTCCACAGTGTAATTGGAAAAACTATTAAGTGCTGTTTAAATGCAATTTCTAGGAGCCAGGGTTGAGGCTGCACATAGGTGAACATCAGTGTTTGTTTACTTTTTGAATATTCAACCAAACCACCATCTTTCCTGTGCATTAACCACTGTGTAGCCAGTTAGAGTCATTCATTAATACCGCTCAAACAAAGCTCCATAATACGTTTGTTAGTTGTAATGAGTAATTTTTTGGTTAATAATAACCCTAACACTAACTTTTGAGCTGTCAAAATCCCTTTGGCTGGTGCTTACCCTCCTTCAGAATTACATTTACTCATCTTTTTAGCTCTTTAGTTCTTTAGTGATGAAAACCCAGAAAGACTAAGCCAAGTGTTTTTACCAATAAAATTTGTTATAGATACATTTTTATATTTATTGGAAAAACAAGTGAGTCAGAATGTCTGCTGACAGCAATGACAAAATTAGCCGTCATCTCCACGACTGAAGATACAGACTGTGTATTTTCTGTTTTGTTTTGTTCAGCAGACGTGCAGACAGGCAGCCAGTGGGGATGTGGATAAATCCTTTGACAGAAAACTGTGATGCTGAACTTCAAAAAACAAAACTTATGCCAAACCACCAAACACAAAAATCTATATAAATGTCATCCTGGGTGTTCTGCTTTATTTAACTGTTATTTCAGTGTGCTTGTGCATTTTACTGGTCAAATTAGAGAGCAGGCTTCAGCGTAAACATGAGTTAGGAGACGAATGTCCCTTTGACCTACAGTTTGAAGAGGATGCTGTGGATTTGATATAAGGCCTCAAAATACATCAAGCCAATTTCATTACATTGGAGGAAAATCAATATGGCCCAGTGTCCTATTTACCTGCACAATATCCAGGGAGGAATGGAGGAGTAGATGAAGGTTGACCTGTTCCTGACATGATTACACAGATATCATCCAGATGACTCGGGAGTGCTGGAGCTACAGGACTGGTTTTTTAAATGAAACTCTGACAAGATGCAAGAATAATTTTGAAGTTTAAATGGTATAAAATGGAAGGTTACTGACAACAAGTCTGGTTATGTTGTGTGTTTGTATTTGGGGGTTGTTGTCTAGTCCTTGCAAATTCAATTTCTCTGCCCATCTGAAGGTGTTGAACTTGTTTGGCTCCTGTAAGCGTGTCTGTCCACAGCAACAATTATTTTGCACCTATATTTTTCATGCTCTGTCACTTTGCAGTTTTTGGTTAAATGCTGGATTTTTTTTTAGATCTGAAATGATTAGTTGATCAATAGATTAGTTAAAACTATTTTTGATAACTGATGGATAGTTTAAGACAAAAATACCAACAATTCTCTCATTCCCACCTCATAGATGTGAATATTAACATGTTTTCTTTGGCTTCTGTGATTGTAAATAAAATATCTTTGGGCTGTTGGTTAGTCTAAATATGTCCTTTTAGGCCTTGTGAAATTGTGTTGGGCATGTTTCATTATTTTCTCACATTGATCTACAAATGATCAATGAAGAAAGTAACTGACAGAATAGTGAATAATGAAAATTGTTAGTTGCAGTGGTAAACAGTAAGAAACTTCATTCTATTATTAGTGCGTTGCAGATCTGCAATTTTGTAGTATCTTTGTTTGCATGCATGTAGAGGCTTGTCAGTGACTTCACTTGCTATACTAATTCTTATAGCATGCTGCTACATACAAAAACTATGAACTTCTCCAGTGTGTCATATCGTAAATATCAGCAAAGTTGGCTGATTGCTTAAAAATTGTTGGTCTCCTTTTTGAGGCGTCTTATTTTTCTTCCTTCACTGCTTTATCTAGTTTTTCTCCTCAGATTCCACTAAATTTAGAGCCTTTTATGAATACTGTTCCAACTTTCATGAGCAGCCTCAGGCCATCGCCGTCTTCACACACACTCACTTTAATGAGGAATAACACAGGTTGTTGCAAAGGATCATGTTTAAAGAATGTGCAGGTCTGTACAGTAAAGGCCAAAATATAATGATTTTCAATCTGTAGAGTGGGTATCAATCCAAAAAATACTGGATCGGATCCTTTGCTGAGATAAAGATAGTGACTCCACTGCAATATAATCAGGGTGATTTTCTCATACTCAACAAAGCTCCTCCAGAGATAAATGTTTTCCTGCAGCTGAGTAGTACTCCTCATGATGAGTCATCTGACCTTTATGTGCACAATTGTTGGACTGCCCCTTAAATATGAGCAAAGACATGAACAAATGTTTCAGGAAACTGCTTTTTAAACCAAGATCGTATTCTTTACTTAATAACCTATCCAGTTTAAGTGACCACAGAACTTAAAAGCAGTGTTTCCAAGTGGTATTACTGTCTGCACTGCTATCACAAAGACCAGACTGTCAAAAAATAAGACTGTTCAAAGCAAGAAACAACAGTAAGAATCCCAGTCTGGACTAGAAACCCTGATCTAAGTGCTGCGATAAACGCAGAGTAAAACACCTGGTTGTAAAACACCAGAATCGTATATGAAGCAAGGCTCATAAAGAACCATCTAAACTACAGTGGTGTTATCATTGTTTAGCCATTACTTTGTGCAATCAACGGTTACTTCATAATGATAACTTAAAAAAAAAAACTTCCTTGAATTCTGGTGGAAATCCCAAAGTTTCCAAGAACACCAATTACGTCAGGGTGAATTTTGGTAAATGTGTAAAATGATGGACATGTAGAGTATTACAGATGTGTCTGAATATTGCACTCAGTGTAAATATTGTAGCTTCAGTGATGAGCTGGAAGAAGCTCCTGTAGAATATGTATCTGCCCTCAAGAAACCATGTGATTACATTAAAAAAATGTAAAAAATGAAAAAGGCAGTAAAAAGCAGGTCCACACTGATGTTCATTTCATGGAAAAAGGACAAAAAGGTTGAGCATAAGGATCATGGAGAGTGTGTGCTGACAGTGAAGCCACTTCCACAGCTAAGAGTTGCTGAGGATTAGGATCTGACATGAGAGAGAGAGACAGGGTGTGTGACCTTGATGGTTTTAGGGGGAGAAAATGACTTTTCATCCATGGTGTCTGTGGAGGACGAGGGGTGACGAGCGACACAAGAGAGCTTAATTCAGCCTGCGGGATGGAAGGAGGGGATGGAGGATGCAGAGAATGGATGGGGGGAGAGGTGGAATCGAGCATTTGTCTGGCTCGGGTCATATCTGATTAAAGTATATGAGTCCAGTATTAGGGGTAATATTCATCAGGCAGCCAGATAAGCCAGAGCCGCACAGACAGAGATTCTTTGTTATTCAGCAGGACTCGATCACAGGCGTGTGTCGTCTGCTGCCGTCACAATCCCTGCTGATTAACAAAGGAATAGAGAGGATGCTGTGTTCCTATTTCTCTCTTTGTGACTCCCTTAAATCTGTTTCTCCCCGTCAGTCTCTTTTGTATCTTTGTCTATCTATCATATAGATCCATTACCATAAACAAAGAATAATTCCCTTAAATTTATCTGTGATCTATTTTCTATTCAGTTTAGTGCTTTGGACTCTTCAGTTCTTTCTTTCTGCTCCAAAACGCTATATTTTCTCAGGTATTTAAATAAGGTAGGTCCAGTAGACAGTTAGCCAGGAGAGAAGAATGGCAACATCACCTTCCTGTGCCAGAACCAAAATGAAAATTAAATAGAAGCATAGATGAGATGGAAACTAATGCCTAAGTTGTTGTTAATGTGTTTTGACGACTTAAATGCTATACATATTTTTCTGAGTTGTATTTTGTGAAGTAAAACATTTCAAATTGTCCCCTCCACACTCTCCTTACAGAAAACTTAGATGTTGTTTATTTTGATTTTAGTCTGACGTGTATAAACCTCAGGTTTTGCCCTGTTTAAAACGATCTCTGGTGTTTGGGCAAAACAAATTAGGTAGGCTGAGGTTGAGCTGGTGGTTGAGCGTGGTCTCTGTCTTGAGTCTAGTCTTAAGGCGTTTTGTCTCGTCTTGGTTGGCGTCTCATCTATTACAGATTTTTGTCTCAAGTGAGTCACATCTGAACATCATTATGACAGAGTGGCAGAAGCTGCTCTGCCGTCAGTCAGAGACTTTGTTCTTTATTCTGGCTGCTCTGTTCTGTACTGATTTACCAGTGTATCTTTACCATGTAGTCACAAAGTATTTTAGACATGTTGTTTTATGCACAAATATGTGGAAAGGTGTACCTCTGTTAGCTTAACTTGTAACCTCGTGCAGGGAAAGACTGCACTGACAATCTTTTATTCTCTAAATATAAGACCTGCAGAGTCGGAAGCACACAGCAGCCAGACGTACACAAAGTCCCTCGAGACAAATTAACAAAGTTTTCGGGAGATTCATACTTTGCATAAACCATTCTCACATTCCCAAGTGAGTATCAGACAAAAATACCATCAGCAGCAAATATCTTGTAAGTAAACTGTTACTGTTTATAGGACAAGGGAGTCAATGCATGAGCAGTTTCATGTGACAGCCAAGAATAACAAGGACTAGACTACACAATATAAGACCAGTAGTTTTTCATTTTAACTCATGCAGTCGTATTTCATAGTTTTCTCTTGCCTGTAGTTTCATCCACTCATCTATGAAGTGCTCTGTGACATTTTGGACACTATGGTTGGTTTGTCTCTCTCCAGGTCATGAAGATCACAATCATGATCGGTCGTGGTTCGACATGTAGTTTGACATGTCTTAGCCAATCATAATTTAATTATTCGACATGTTTGATTCTGTCACCCCTTTATCACATTTAATAATTGCACCGCTGAGCAAATTAAGCCACAAGAAGATGACATCCATTTTTAAACTATTGATGGTCGATGTTGAAAATCTTTTTAAAAATGTTCCCTTCATTTCTGACAGCTGAACCCCTGAAGGCCTCGGTGGCGTCCGCAGTGACTCAGTGGATGCCATGATTGATTTAAGGGTCAGTGAGTCCAATACATTTCCTCTGAGCTGATCTTTGAACGGCTGATGTGATCTTAATTGAGTCTGGTTCATCTTCCCGGGAAAAGAGAGGGAGAAAGAGGAGAAATACACAGTCTTTCAGATCCAGAGAGGTACAGGGAATTTCACAGAGATAACTGGCAGCACGCTGGTGGTTTTCTGGTGGTTCACTGTCTAAAGAAAGAAAAAAATTTGACACTTTTCTTTGTTCTGTTTGTTTGGCAAACAACATTCAACTGTTGTAAGATGACAAAAGACGCCTATTTTACACCTGTGCAGCCACCTGACAACAGAAGCTAAAGGACATGTGAGTAACACCAGTGTGTGATCCACTGATCCAACGTACATTTTGCTTCTTGACTGCAACTACACAGAAAGAATTAGCTCTGTCTGTAACAGATGATGACGTATTGAGCGATGGTAGCTGTGCAGCTCTGAGGATGACATTATAGGTCTGTCCACCACTTTGTCTCAGACTGAAATATCTCAAAGACCAGTCGCATAACTGTGATGAAATTTCCTACAGACTATCACGGTTCCCTGACAATGTGTCCTGACTTTGGTGATACACTGAATTTTCTCTGGTGCCACTATCAGTTTGACATTTGTGGTTGTGTGTGAAATGCCTTCATACCTGTTGGATGTATTCATGTTCTGCTCAGGTTGATCCACTGTACTTTGTGCTTAGTGCAAATTAGCAAATATTAGCATGCTAACTCACTAAGCTAAAACTTTGATCATACTCTGGGATGGATGTGGACACATGCTTCACTACATACCACAATCAGAGGTATGTGTACATGGACATGTTCCCTTTAGAAAACAAGATGGTGACCTGCTGACACAACCCGAGCTCCGCTGGTCTCAAATATTTGTTTGGCTAGAAGTGGGCATTGTTCTGTGGACCACATTTAGTGAAACATAGTGAATAAAATCTCCAAAACATCAGCATGTAGCACTGTCATTGTGAGCACATTTAGCATGCTGATTTTAGCATTTAGCACAAAGCACTGCTTTGCTTTATTTCAGCTTTGCAAAGCTGTTGGCATGTGGCCTAAACTTGTCTTTACAAAAGGTTTTCTGTGGTGAAAAAGGCCAGGGCACTGCACACGCAGGAAGCCACCAGTGAGGAGAACAAATAAAATTAGTTTTAATTTGTGCTGCTTGTGTAACTATAGTTTCTCTTCATTTGAGTCACAGAATCGAGGCAGAAATAGGCCACAGTTCTTGGAGGCTTGTAGGGGAAATAACTGGAAGATTTGTGACAAAGAAGACTCCTCTGTCTTACAGAGAACAATCCCTCCAGTGCACAGTTCAGAGAATTTCATCTCACAATTTGACCCAAAGATGACTGCTTTTAGTAATAAACTCACAGATAATTAATGCCATCTATCCAGTCCTACTTCTACTTTTCCCCTGCCAGTCAGAGTCTGTTTTGAGCTGCCTTCTTGTCATTGTTTTTATGACTTTTGTTTTTTCCTCTTTGAGAAAAAAAATATTGATTTTGCTAAATTAGTTTTTCGTTCCTTAATGATACCTTTTTTTACGTCTCCTCATTTCCTACTTTTTCCAAGTTTCAATTTTTATTAACTCCACTCTTAACCTTTGTGAAAGTTCCTATTGAGACTGTATCAGATTTAAATTGAGCTGTATTGAAAGAAATGATCCAGTCTGACAGAGTGCCATTCCCTTCGCCATCTATCTTACAGTCGCCGTTGGATCTGTCCATTCCTGAGCACAAAACCACCCACTGAGGTCTAAAAGACTCTGGTCGAATAAAGACATGAACTCACCTCATGCCGCGGAGTCTGCTGAGCATCGCCCCATCTGAAGTCGACAAGAAGGGCGAACAAGTGGATCTCATGATTCCTTACATGATTCCTTCACCAGGATCAGGACGGAGAATTCAGTGTGTAATCATCATCATCGCTGCATGTGACATCCGCGGGGACCCGGGTTCCAGTCAAAGATGTTTCTCTTTCATCCAACATTTAGATGTTTTTAAGGTCGGGAGGAAAATGCCGAGACGTTTTCTGACACGTTTCTTTCCTTGTTTGACACTGTAGGCAGTGGTGCTCTGCCTATGGTTGCTTTTATTTTACTTTTGGAAATAAAGATAGGACGCACAAAATTCCTTCTTTATTCGTGCGTAAAAGCCGCGCAGCTCGTCAACGAATGACGCGTTGTGCGTTTCATCAGTGAAAGCGAGGTAAGTTTTCAGAGGCACTGATGAGCTCCTGTCGGACGTAGACTTTGGCATCTGAGGAAACCTGTTGGATTATAAAAACAATAATCAGTCACTTTGAGGGACGAGGAGTTTGGAGAGTCTGGTGCGTCTTCGGCGGATTCTTTGCGACCCTGCAAATTCAACCCTTCCTGTAGGTGATTACATGGTAGAAACAATGTTTTTATGCAACACGAGTGCCATAAAGGACTGGAGCTATTTTCTGTCACAGATTTTGCCTTTGATGAATAAAACAACAGGCTTGGTCAGCATCGACAAAGCGGAGACTGTGACGACCACTATGGTGACAGCTCTGCAGCCGGACAGCGCCATGAGCGCGAGTAACCCGCCTCTCAACTCCAACCATACCTCGGGCATGGAGCACGTCTTTCAGTACTCTTACTCGGAGAGTGACCTGCTGTACACGGACTACCGGACACCTGTGCGAGACTCCATCCCGCTGCCCAAAGCGGTTCTCTACCTGGTCATGGCAGCGCTGGTGGTGGTGGCAGTGGCGTATGCGATAGTTGGACACCTGGTCAAAGATGTGGTTAACGACTTTGTGGGTATGTGACCCCCATTGTGTGTGTGTCTCTGTGTGTGTGTGCATACATGTCCTCTGGGATTACTAGAGGGAACATGGGAAGAATTGGAATTACTGCGAATAAAACCTGATAAAAAATAAATAATTTTATTAGAACAGTTTATCGCTATTTTACACTGGCATAACTTTTTATAAAATATTAGTGAAATTGACCTTTTAGCAATTTTGCATTTGGATCCCTGGGACCCATTAATGGACCCCACCTGGAGCACACTGTGAGAGTCACTGAATCACAGGCTCAAGCAGAACAATTACTGCTCTAAACAAACAACACAGAATCCACACATCTTAAATAATAGATGGACAAAGTGATCTGGGGCTCTCTCAGACAGGTTCTTTATTAATTGAGTGTACAATGACAGTTGTTTGGAGAAAGCAACTAGTAGACAGCGAAGAGTATTTTGCCATCCCAAGTACTTTTAATGCAGATGTACAGGAGCTCTGCTCTCCTATCAGCTCATGACCTTGTGAGGGAGACGTCCTGACAAACTACACTATCAGCTAGTGTCTGAGAAATGGAGAAGAGGTCCGCTGTTTTTCTATTTTTGAAGAGCTTCCTGTGAGCGATACATAATGAATGAATCAACAAAACAATGAGTGTTATTTTTAGAGCTCAGTATGGTCTCATAGTGCTGACTTGACCTGATAGTCAGCTCATTACATCAGGTGATTTCAAGTGATATACAAGATTTCACTCAGTATTGTCTCTGTGGGGGGACAGATGAGGACAGGGAGTTAGCTGATGACTGGAGCTCTGTGGTTAAATTTTGTTGACATAGTTCAAGTATGCAGTTCTTGAATTTGTTATTTTGGAAGCATTATACCAATTTTTTTGGGACTTTGGTGCTCTGCAATAAGTTTTGGGTCCATGGCAACAAATTTTATCATTTTGGAATTATGACAAAAATCTTTGATGGGACTAATACTGCGTGTTTTTGGCATTTGGCAACAAAATTTGGGGTGGAGGTAATGTTCCACATTTTTTTTGATTCGGTGGCGCAACAACAACGAGACTGTAACAACAAATTTTGGTGGCACTGATCCAAATGTTTGGGGTGCAACAGTAACCTGTGTGATTATGGAGGTCAGAGGCATTATACAGATTCTGAGGACATGATTAATCTTACAAATCTGAGATGCTCCAACGAATATCTGGATCGTGACAACAAATTTGTGGGGCACTGTCAAAATACAAAAGTTTTGGACTTGAATGCAACAAGTTTTGTACGTGTTACAACAAACTATTACATTTGAGGGGTTCTACAACAAATTTTAGCATCATGACAACAAGTCTTGCATCCATTGCTTTCATAAATTAGGACACATTGTCATGTGATACAGTTTTTTATGTGACTTTATATTGGTATGTCCATAAAACAGAACAGATGTTCTTCAGGTTTTACAAGATTTTCTAATAAGTTGTGTTTAATTGATGCCTTGCATTTTTTAACACTTGGATAAGGCTCCAGAATACTTGAGCTAGCCCTGCAAGTCCCACATCATCACACCTGTCCACTTGTGTTTAAATGACTTCTGTCTCTGGCTTCTTGCTCTGTCTTTTTCTTTTCACAAGACACAGAGTGAGCCTGTGTTCAGTCTCTAACATGCCTGTTCTCTTGCTCACTTCATGTAGGTGGAGGAAGGTCGATTGTTGCTGAAGATGACGGCGGTGAAACCAGTGAACCAGGTAAAAAAAAAACAAAGCTCACATGGGTCACAGTCTGCAGCACTTAGCTTTGCCACAGAGACATGCTGACCCCTCTCCTCTTCTGGTCAGCAGTAAGAGCTTATCCGTCTGTCTGCCTTCACCTCACCTGGCCTTCCCACCTTCATATGAAAATTCACACTCACACACATTTACACAAACACACAGGTGATACAATGTTTGCTCTCCTGGGCATTTTGCTGAAGTGTAAATGTGGAGGATTTGTGTCTTGCAGCGGGAAGGTTGAAGAAGCACTGTCAAGTCTGGTGGTCATAGCAAGTCTGACATGGTGCAACACGGAAAAAGCAAAACAGTCTGGTGTAGACATGTCATGGTCCATGTATACGGAAAAAAACTATGGAAAATGTCCATCTGAATGAATACAGAGAGCTTTCATTCATAAATTGTTTTTAATGGATAATTGAGTTTTATTACAGCTTGGGTTTATTCCATTGTTTTGGATCTCAGTTCTGTCAGTGCTAAAAACATACACACACCCAACTTTGACCTACTGTATTTACTGGAGTCACACACACAGTTTCCGTGTCCAATGAGGGATTATTACCAACATTTCTCATGCATTCACTTTCAGTTCAATCTCCCAATAATGTGCTTTAGATAATCTGTATAAACTGTCGGCTTGTTTAAAACTGATCAGATCATCCAACTTCTCCTTATTCTTTCCCATGTGATTTTGTTGTTTCCACATGAACCCAGAAATGAGAGGCAGAACTATAAATTAAAATAAGTTGTCATAAACCAGATTTACCCTCTAAAATTGTAATAGTCTCAGAAATAACAGTAGCATTAGAGTTACAAGTAGTAGCAATGCCAGTAATAGTGATAGTGGCTTTTAAACATATTTATTTTAAAAAGGGACCATCTTAAAAAAGAAGAGGATCTAGAAAAGGGATATTAGATTATAGATGAAAAATCTGTTAAGTCAAAATGGCTGCAGTGTGTTTACCAAATAGCCAGTTATTCAGCACAGCAGTACCAACCCAAACAGGCTCCTGAGCCACACAGCAGACAGTCTCCCCAGTCAGATGCTGTGGAAGGTAAAATAAACCTTACCTATTGTGTGCATGAAGCTAGTTTAAGTTAGCATCTCATTGCTTTTATTGCAGTTACACTTACATGAAGTGAGGCTAGGAAGCCCTGTCGTTATCAGTGTGGGAGCTGTAAGCGAGCACGCTGTAAACACAGTGTTATTGATGAGACATTTTCCTCCAGTATGTGTGAAATGTCAGCCACTGTTAACTGAACTGGCACAAACTAATTCAAGTTTATTCCTACAGGAGCCTCCATTTTTTGGCTTGTATTTCTTGTTTATTGAATTAATAATGAGCATTATTCTCCTGTCTTTAACTCCCACATAGACATACGCGCATTGTGACAGATATAGATAGATAGAGTCTACAAAAAAGGAGGTTTAAAATTCATTTAAAAACACTACACAAATCATTAGATTGATACAAACATCAGTTTTTTGATGTAGCACACGCTCCTACTCATTCTTTGCTCTGATTCGCTTTAGTCCCTTGTTGCACCAGAGGCCCCGAATGCACCATTTGAGTGGGGGTTTAACCGGCGGACACAGTCTGGTCATGTACCAGCTCTGTGGGTCTGAGGAATCCCGTTCTGCCTTCTGTCTGTTCTTCACACTCACGACTGTCAGACTTAATCTCAGCTCCTCATCTGACAGAACAATGATTGATGTGTCCCAATTCAAATAGGGCTCCACCACACACGATGGGGCTGCTGTGCGACAGACATCTCCCCCAGAAACAATTTTATGGTGCTTTGCCTCTAATGGAATTACAGAGGCTGAACCCATCATAACTTTCTGTCAGATGAAGTTTGCAGCCTTGTTCTGTGCATGTTCTAAATACTCAGCTTGCTTGTTTTTGCCTGTAGCTCCAACGTTCCAGCATGTATGTGGTTGCACTTTATACCTCCACCCCCCACAAGGGAGTATCAGTGAGGGTCTGGAAAACATGGTGGAAACAGTACTCAGTCCCTTTATTTAAAGGGAAAGTCTCACAGTCCTGTCTGTAAAAATTCTTGCACAGATGCACAGGTGTTGGTTGACACCACCTCACCTCACACAGAGTCAGTTGAACCATCGTTAACAGAACATATTGATTAAATGAACTGTAAGGATGGCAGTTGACTCGGCCATTTTCACATATTTTACTTAAGTCTCTGACTGCCAACTAACCAGTATTATCCCTTTGTCTCTCCTCAGATTGGGTATTCGGGTCTCGTCGAGTCACCAGCCGCAACAAGACTGAGATAAACTGCATCACCAACAACATGAACGAGGTGAGTGAGTTGGGCGAGAGGCCCCGGCTGGTGGAAATGAGCTACATATCCCTGAACCACATTAACTGCCTGAGCACCAACAGACCGGAGGACGTAGTGATCACCATAGACGAGACGTTACAGCAGCATCCTCCAGACACTCACTCTGGGACTTAACTGTGACCTTCTGACCTTTCCTGAGAAAAAAAAAATAACAATAAGCAGCATATTTTGCTTGCATTTCTTGTTCAAGTGGATTTACAAGTCTGTCATGAATCGAAGCTCTATCCACTGTTTCATCACCTGCAGGTGGGCTGTAATACCTGTGTAATGTTGGGCCAAAAGGGACTTTGAATTGTGAACCTGTGCTGGAACATTGGAGGCATCAGATGCTGATGTTTGAATGTGACTGGACTCCTCTCTAAGGAGATAACTATAGAGGACGACTGTGGCTTTTTTTTGGACAAGATGTCAGAAAAAAGTGTTGTTTTTTTTTTTAATTTTCTTCTTATTTTTGTCTTCATTGTACTGCCCCTTTTTTTCAAGTGACCCCTTAAGCTTTAATGTGGAAATACCACCCTGTTAACTTAAACCACACACAGTACATAATCACTCTAAATATACAATACACGTTGGTCAGTGCTTATTGTAATATTGCCGATAGCAAACACCTCACCTTCATCAAAAACAATCACATCAATATTTTTTATTTTCCTTGACGCTGTGAGACCCTTAAAGTTTTTTGTAATTATCGTACACTTTGTATCAAGCACCTCAAACAACACAGGTAGTTTAGATGTCTTCTTTTTTTGTGTAATAATGCTGTAGTTACTAGGGGCAAAAAAACTACACTTGATGATACAATTAAAGTATTTTATAGTTTCATGTTATTAGCTTAATGTGAACAAGTGCTAAATCACCTTTAAGAGCTCTGGTTATACCTGATTGCAAAAAAAATCTAATATTAAAGTATTGAAGCCATTGTTCGTACGTAAAAAAAAAAGAGTAATTTCAGTTGTTGAAGGTTTATGATTTCTTGATATCCACCTCTCTGGTTAAATGTCTAAACGTGGCATCACCTCTGAAGCTAAAGTGTTGATCATCTTTTTGTCAGTTAATATTTCATGTGAAACGGCTTTTGTCAAAGCCTTTGTTTACCTTTATTACCTCACTGTTAAGGGCTACGTAATGCTGCTGTTGAGTCTGTAACACCACTCAAAGCTACAGCTAATGGGGCTTGTTTTTCCATGCATGCTGGGATCATTGTACTCTGCACACAGCTACTGTAAACTTGGGGCGATGTGTTGAACTGCAGCAGGGATTCAGTGACGGCTACAGAGGAAATATTAGACTCTTTAAACAGAATCACAACAGAGAAAAAAAATTAACTGTTGTACCTGAAATTGTTCCTGTCTGGACTATAGTTTAACTTATTCACAGTCTCATATATTTGAATGAAATTTGGTAAAGCAGTGGTATTTGAAGGCATTGGTTTTAAGGGCAATATAATGGTGTTAAACTCTGCAGCAGTAATCATTTCTCAGATTTTAAATGTAAAAAAAAATATCTGAATTTGAACCTTGAAAAAAGCCTCTTTTTTTTTTTCACCGCACTGATGCCGTCAATCACTGTTTTCCTTTTAAGTTGTCTAATAAATACTCATGGGCAAAAGTGCTATAGTTCATTCGCTGTTTATTATTTTCACATACTTAACTGACTTAGCTCTTAGTTAAATGTTTTCTTTATATCAGTTGTTTCTTCAAGATATTAAAGGTTCAGTCAACATCCTGTTTCTCGTTTGCACTCTGTACTAGGTAAAAGGGAGCGAGCATCCAGAGCATCGGCCAAAACAGTGACACAGGAGACTGAGTGTGATTGACAGGCATCAAGTTGATAGGTGAAGTAACTAAAGTTGCTGCAGGTGAGCAGAAGAAAGGCACTGAGGCAGGGCACTCAGCATAAAGAAACAAAATAGTATCAATATAATAAATTTAAATGAACCTTTTAGGCACGACTTTATAGTCATAGTTTTCTTCACTTGAATTAAAATTCACAGTAACAATGAAGGGCACTCTAAAATGTCTATGTGAGGTCAAAGGGACAACAGAATACAAATGTTATTTCAGTGATGTCCTCCTGAAGCAGTAAAGCATTAAAATGACATTTCCTTAAATCAGAGAACAAAGGAGAAAATCACTGATGCACAGCTTAGAAGTTTTAATAATAAAACCACAAGATCCAGAGATGGAGCCGGTGGAACTCGACCTTGAGGACGCATGCTGCAGTATGTTTTCTCCTATATCCACCCCCTCCCTCAACAACTTCACAGTCTCCGAGGTTCTTCATTGCAGTGACCAACTGCTGTGAGGATGCAGTGGAAATACTAATGAGCACGGCACACGGCTCACATGTTTAATACCACGCCAATGGATAAAGGACATCTGTGTCATGAATTTCTACTTATGGCTTCAAAACATCTTGGGCCAGCCCCACTAATGTTTAATATTTTCAGCCATGCTAGCACTAGGAATGGCAATGTCAGTCCTTTAAACCATGAGGCTGATTTTTGTGTTCTTTAGATGAAATATCTCTACAGCTGTGGATGGATTGTTGTGAAATTTGGTAGAGAGAGGTGATAATTAATTCAGAAGAGTAGTATGTATCTTTGAGATGCTCCAAACTGGGACAATTAGTCTGACACTAGTCCACACTCTTCTGAAAAATCAGTCTCTGCATCGGATTCATTCAAATTCACCTTTTCATGACCAGACAGGATAAAAATGTCTCTTGCCGAGCAGCGGATGTAATTAATTTGACAGCACACACATCACAACCAACCCTGGGTCTAAATTTTTCATCACCTTGAGGCACCTGAAAAGATTTCTGCCCTCCTGTATTCTGAGGACAAACTCCAGTGTGTTACCCACACTGCTGAGTGTAGTTGTTGCCTGTCAGCTGCCCCCTCCCGTTAAATAGGTGCGTGACACAGGAGCTAATGAAAGGGCAGCGAGGATTGCCAGTGACCTGCCCACCCAGGTAACCATCTGTTCCAAAAACCCTTCCCCTCGCACGCTTAGTGAGACCTCCTGTCACCTCGGCAACTTCATCCCAGGACCTGTCTCTTTGCTTGACTCGTCCTGCTACTCACTGAGCCTCCACCAGACAGGGCCTCAGTATCCGACGGGCTCATTCTGTACATACTTACTGTGAACATGTACACCCTCACACTTTTTGTCCCAAGAAAATCAAACTATAAAAGCTAGGTAGATCTTAACATAGTTAATTAACATTTTTTGGGTGAAATTGTTTTTTTTGTGAGTTAGCTGAGAAGACTGATAATCTCATGTCTGTATGCAAAGTGTGTAACTGAATTCAGCATGTGGTTAGCCTAGCTTAGCATGAAGACTGGAAGCGGGGGGAAACAGCTAGCATGGCTCTGTCCAAAGTTCAAAAATATACCTGCAACACCTCTAAGATTAATCTCTTGTCTGCAGTTTGTTCAATCAGCACACAAACAACTGTAAAGCCAATAATTTGAGGCCAAAACCATAATCTGTTCTCACTGAAACCAGGAGACACTGCACAGAAATACTGGGCTCTTGGATAAACTACAGCCTAAAGAAATACTTTCAACATGAACCATATTTTTCTTCAACAGAAATAATTGTTCATAGTTAAACTCAGCAGACACCTGCTTCCCCCAAAAATAGCATCGTCTCTGAGGTTGCTAGCGCTGTGTTTTGGGAGCGCTAACTGCTTAAACTGTGGCACATGCACTACACAAACTTAAAGGAGTTGGAGTAAAGATCTGGGCCAAGATGGAGCCACTTAAATCTGCTTGATAGGAATTTATTATTCATGTTGGTGGAACTCTAATTGCGCATCAGAAATAGAACAATCTAGGCTCCTTTTAGGGTCACAACCATATATACCAGATGCATTTATTTTCAAAAATAATGAATTATGTCTGGACTTACTGACTCATTTTTCATAAACTATTATGAATACCAAACCCAAGCAGTCAGTAATGTCTGTGCATATTCCTCTTCATTTTCTGTACTTTGTGATTTAAATGATCAACAAATGATCCAGAAAATTGATTCTGTTCTGATCCTTTTTAGCCTCATGAAATGTTCATTGTTCCCACTTGACTTTGAGAAGAGCTTTAACTAAACAGAGACATTTCTCACTGTGACAGCAGGTCCTCCTCATTGTTTGTGCTGAAAGAGAGAGCAAAGCACACTAAATTATTGATCGTTTGAAAATGTCACACCAGCTCGTAGACTAGCGGGGCCGCGTGTTAATGTGAGCGACAAAAAGTTTGATTCTTCAAACTCAACTCAGGAGGCAAAATCAGGAGTTAAAAGACCTTTATTTATCCTGCAGTTCACATTTAATAACAGATCATTTCTGATTTCTGAATTTCTCTGATATTTACTGTGTAAAAGTGCCCTCAAGTGGCCAAATAACAGAATACCTGCAGAGAGGGTGTAACACACTCAAAGACAGTGATAATTTGTTAATTACGTGCTTTGATGAGCAAATTGATTTTGGAAGTTGGTCTCTGCGGGTGTTCATGCAAACATGTCTGCCTACAGCCATGCAATCTAACTTCCATCTACATATTTTCTTGACACCTGCCAGTAAAAATACTATTATACATTACATTATTAGATTAGTATCACTCAAGCATTCATTTCTAAGTGACATTTTACTGCTGCAGTTTGTTGAAATGGAGCACACTTTTAACTATGTCTGTATAAGACTGAAACTAACATTTTTTTTCATCATGGATCAATCTCATTATTACAAATCAATATATATATATATATATTTTTTTTTTTTTAAAGGCAAAGTAACAGTGTTGGAAAGTAACTAAGCAGCTTTACTCAAGGATTATACTAAATGAGTAGCTTAGAGTTAATTGTTTTTCTATTTTATGTCACATTGAAGAGGCAGATGTTGTATTTTTTACTTCACTACATGTATGTTTCAGCTGTAGTCAGCCACACTGTGAGATTAAGATAAGACATAAGAGTATAAAATGGTGTTGGCATCTTATTTTCTCTGAACTAATGCACTAAAACTCTCCACAACCCACTGCTAATTAATCTGCCCATCCAGAATCTCTGTCCCAACATAATCCCTGTAGGTGAGTGGTCTTAGTTCAAGGTTACAGCCCAGGAGTTTAATGGTGGAGGAGTTCTCCTCCACACTGACCAGCTGCCTGCGTGGACAAAAGTCATGGATTTCTGAGAAACAGCTATAATTAACTGGTTGGCTGGGGACCAGGACAGGAGGACCTGCCATATGGAGATGTGGCCAGACAAATTGAGAAGCACTGGGGATGAGCACCAACCTTTGTTAGACAGCAATGATGTACAGAAAGACTGAGGGAGGTCAGGTCATTTCATTACGTCCTCTCCATCCTGAAACAATCTAGTTTTGTCCAGTCTCATGGAACTAAAATAAATTGGATCAGGATGAATTAGTTTGAGAAGAAGTTTGGTAAGAATTGCTGAGATAGGGAATAAGTGGGGCCAAGTCTTACTGGGTAAAACTGGATACGAAACAAGCAAGAATGATGGTGATCATCCAGCTAGACACTGAGGACTAAAATGAAGGTCACGCAGCAAATTACCTGAGACAGTGTGTCCTGTGTGCAGATAACATTTCTTAGAACAAAAATTTATCAGGAATGAATTGACTCTTGTATTTAGTCAATTTAGAAAGTAACAGTACTTAGGAAGTGGGGAATAACAGGGTGATTCTTGGTTCCTGCATCCTTTTGAGTCCATTACTTTTATTTCACAGCTTTAGCTACTTGTACAAAATAAGATTTACAAAAACAAAACATAAAATAACCATATATAGAACGAAATATATGGGTTAAACCAGTGATTTCCAACCTGTTTGGCTTGTGACTCCGCATATAAAAGTAGTGTTTTGGGTGCCTCAGATGTCTGAGCTGTTAGCAGTCCCACCAAAAAACATTCCCAACATTTTAATTTAAAATTATTGTTGTTTGTTTCCGTAAAATGAAGTTATAATTATTTATATTAATGTTTTCAGTCCTTCGCGGAGGTGGAGCCCACACACAAGCCACAGCCCTGACGTCGTCATAGCAACGGCCTGCGGAGTAAGGGGACGCCTCGAGCGTCTTGTCATTGGTCAGGTCGAGCTGTCGTTCGGCCCTAATCCTCCCTCTGATTCGTTATATATACTGTCACTCTCACATACTGCAACGTGATTGGCTTGTTCTTTAATTCGCGGCCCACCTCGGCGAATGAGCTCTTGCAGCTGCACAAGAGTCAGAAAAAAGCGAGCGGAGGAGGAGGAGGTGGTGGTATTAAAGTGTAATGAGTAGAAGCTGGGTCGTTTTCAGTAGTGAAAAGTTGTTTTTTGTTAACTACTGTTGCCTGAGTTTACACGAATTACACAAAGCTGGGAGAAATGTAGGGACTTGTTGACTGCCGGAGTCGTTGCTTCACGATGGAGGAACCTGCGACCAGGCAAGTTGTAAAACCGCGACTCGTTAGCTAACTTAAACCGTTTACAGTTAGATATTGTTGGCGTGGGGGCTGTTTACTGGTGTAAGAAATGTGTTAACAGTACGGAATGATGTATGACAAGTATGTGACACTTTTAAGTAAAATATATATATATATATATATGTTGACAGTACCCTCCACAGAGAGTTTGAAATGTCGCTGTCGGACGGCGGCTCGGACGACGATATGCCCTTAACGTTACCCACAGAGGGAAGCCACAGTGGGAGCATCCGAAAGGTGAGACACCTGGAAACACACTCTCATTTACATACAGTTTACACGCAAAAACACATCACATGTATGTGATAAAGCTGAGGAAAGAGTCTGAAAACTGTTCCACCAAAGGTCTTGAGTGGCTCCAACTTCGGACCTGTTACCACACTGGAAGTCCTCTCTCTTTTGTTATCTCCATAGACAGATAATGGGATTTAATTATATCAACAAGACACTAATCCTTCCATATGAAGCTCCCTTGGCAAAGCCCCATAAATTAGAGCGATTTGGTTTCACATGATCTCAGTAACATGACATTAAATGACATTTAAAGATCCCCTGAACTGTCAAGATACTGTATCTGTCAACAAATATCAGCTATGTCTCAGTAACTGGTTGATTTTATTGCCTTATTTTGGATCAGTATTGCTGAAGACACGCAGCAACAAAAATTAAACTGGAGATATGCAACTATCATGGCTTTAAAAACCAAATACAGAACAAAACATCCTCATCAGCCTCTGAGGTCTCTGTTGCTGCTACCCCAGTACAATCATACTTGTAAACCTGAAAACTAACTTTCTAAAAATTGAGCGGCAATGTCTTATGATAGAAACAATGTCCTTATTAAAACTGGAACATACCTCTTTGATTTACCTCTTTGAAGTAGGTAAATGTGCACAGGGATTGTCCTGAGACTTTTATTCATATACTGATTTTCAATATCTGTACATGTTTTGAGGTGGTGGATCAACCTGTTGCTTATCACTCTGGGATCCACAATTTGTTGCTGATCTTCAGGAGGTGTTCTCTTCTGCAAACCCCTGCAAGCTAGTTACTCATAAAACCTATACCTGTGTCTTCACAAGAGTGTAATTCCAACTATAATTAGGATAATCCACGGACTTGTTGTGGATTGTTTTGATATGGAGAGTTGCTCTGGTGTCAGGTGGCTCTATTGTTTCCGGAAAGACACGGTGCTGATGGATTTTTCAAATGTGATTATCAATGCCACAAACAAAAATCAATTCATTTCCGTTGTATTTGGGTAGCGGCAGAAATCTCAGTAGGTAGGTATCTAAACACCACAGCAGATAAAACCAAATCTGTGGCTAGACACCACTAAATACAAGTGGGACAATATGTGTTTTTGTAATTTGGTTCAACTGATCCTTTAATTAAGATATGAGTGTGTGTGTGGGTGTGATCACAGACATGGTGCCCTCAGGCAAGGCACTTCACCTCCTGCTGCTCGACTGCAAAGAAAACTGGTTGCCACAGTAGTTTACAGGTATACATGTTCGTGTCTGTGTTGCTGAAAGACAGGGTTTGTGCTTAGAGAAAGTCACCTGGACACTGAAGGTTTTTGACTCAAGCTTTTGGACTTTAGCTGCACAGATGTCGGCAGCCTCCAGCTTCCTGATGGTGGAGGAGAGGTGGGAGCTCGGCCAGGAGCCTAATCCACACAGGCACTCTGAGGATTACTTGACGTGTGCATGCTAAACAAACACCTTAACTGGGTGAGAGGGAACAAGAAAGATAAAGGCAGTAAGAGTGTGAGAAAATGTGAAATGTTCATATAGTAAACCGTACAAATTGGCTTCAAGACCAGTGGTGAGAAGCCACACGGATAAGGAAAGGGAGTACTCAGCATGTTTACAGTACAGCTGCTCCATCTGTCATGTTACTGTACATTTGTTTACTGTACAATCAGCTGTGGGGAAGCTGTTTGGATGTTGAAGCCTTTAAATCTTCACACAGATACACAGCTCTGACATATTACCACATAATATCCTCCTGGAGAGAAAGTTCTCCTCCTGCTGCACCTTGTCAGATTACTTTCCATCTTTAGCATCCTCAAGGCTCTCCTCTCCTCCCCTCAGTTACCCTGCATCTCTGACACGCTCTTTGACACACCCATCATCTCTGGCATGCTTTCCTATTGAACATGGACTTGCTGCTCTGAAGTAAGCTGCTTTCAGTCCAGCCTGTACTGTATTACTACCAATAAGCTCCACCAATAAAATGCTATAGTTCACTGATGGGGGTATTGATATGTTTTGCTACTGCTCCATAGCCAGTATTAGCATTAACAGCTGTTTACTTACCAGTATAGAAGAAAAACTGCAAGTTCTTTTACTTGCCAAGAGTTGTCTCAAGTGGTGGAAAAGCTTCTAGTAATATCACTTGATACTGATACTGCAGTATCTTACCCTGATGTTTTAGCAGTACTCCATTACCTCATCACTTATGCTGCCTCCTCTTTTTATTTATTCTCTCTGCAGGGATGTGATCCTTTCGCCCAGACTCAGCGCAGTAAACTGCAGCACAGACGAGCTCGCATCAACCAGCAGATCAACAAGGAGATGCGCATGAGAGCCGGAGCAGAGAACCTGTTCAGGTGAGGTACTGGGGCAGGTCTTGTTTTTTTATATGGCAGAGATGATGTACATGGTTTCAAAGTTTGGCATGAAAATGTTGACATTACCCAGCTTTAGTTTCGTTTTAGTGTCATGTGTTGAGCAACTTGAAAATGACATAAAAACTTGTTAAGGTGTTCATTTTGTGAATTATTTTTCTGTCTAATGCAATTATTAGGGGTGTCACGATACCAGAGCTTTGTCATATAGTCAGTAGGTAAGCAGTTCTTTAAATGGACTAACATGGTGACAGACCAGTAGTGTAAAAATATTAATTCACAAAGACAACGTTATGTTTTGATCGAACATAATGACAGTAGCCTTTGTGAACATGGTGTGCATTGCTATTGTATTCTGTGAACAGATCTGGCTGCCTGTCTTTGAGCTGCTCAGATAAGTTTTCTGTGTTTCCTCCTTTCGTTCAAAATGACTTGTTTGTCTGTTATTGTTTCTGTGTCTGCCTTCCTCCTTCTTCCTTTTGTATTTCACATCAGACTCTAACACTTGTAGGATTATTATACTGCCCTTGTCGGTCCTGAAAGAATCACATCTACCACCACCTAGTAAAGTGGATTTTGATTGTGATCTGAAAGGACAAACTCCCTCCTCGATGAGCCTCTCCTCTCTGAGATGCAGAGATAAATGCTCTTCAGTTCTCCTCTGTGTTGGTTGCTCTTTGTTAGCTTGTCGGCTCTGTCATGTTTGTGGTGCAGTCCGGTGATGGGAAAAGGTCAGAGATCACTCCCCTCCAAAACACACACCAGCACCACCCAGTTTTATTGCTCTGTTTGTGCTCACTGTGTGTGAACATGCATGTTTATGTGTCTGTCTGCTTGTGTAGCTTCTCTGTGTCTCTTGTTTGTGTCCTCTTCCTTTTTTTCTCCTCATGTTAGTATTTTTTTAACACTCATATGAAACAGTAACTGAACACTGCATACTTTTGCAGCATGAACTGGGCTAATCACCCAACTGAACTGCGCTGGCTTTGTGTTTTTAAGCAGCGGGGTTGTCATTCACCCAGCATGCATGAGTTTTATTGGTGAAGAAATGAGGGAAATGAAAAAAGAAACGGTGGCAGAACATCAAAGTATTCTCTCTGAGAACATTAGCATCATCTTTATCCTCTCCAGCTTCTCTCCATCCCTCTGTGCCTTTGCCCTCACCCTCTGTCTTTCTCATTAACTATTTCTCAGGCTCTGCATGTTTGGTATCCACTCAGAGGCAGATTACTACAAATTCTGAAAGTATACATTTTAATATATGTGCATATATTTAGTCTTCACTTTTGTTGTGGTAGTTTTGAGATCATTCAGAACATGAATAGCCCACTCTGTCTGAAAACTCTTGCAGTGGAGTTACTGCCGCTCCCTAACTCATAAAGATCCAGCTTTAGAGCAGAAGGAGGAGCCGCTTAATTAAAGCAAGGAGCTACTTTCTCCCTCCTTCGTGGTGCCGTGTCAGAATCTAATAAGATCAACATAGAAAACAACAGTGTCTTTAATTAAAAGACAACTGAGGGCACCCCTCACTATTATCCCAGGACGTGTTTGGCTGCAAGTAATTAACTTTCATGGGGATCTTTCTCAGGGAGAGATGGATGATAGATTGCAGGGCTGCTACTTATAATTATTTTCATTATTTGATTATTCTATTCTATAAATTAACAGAAGAAGTGAAAATGCCTTGCTTTTCTTTTCTGACATGATTCAAATTAAAAAAAGCAGTTATTCAGTATATAAACCTAGAACTGGAACAAAAATAAATGGATTATTCTGTTGAAAGAATTATTGTTTTAGTTTTTAACATTAACTTGTTTTAGGCTTTTCAAAGGTGGTGATTTAATGCTCTTATTGTCTTAAGTGATAGTAAACTTGATATCTTAATATCTTTGGACTGTTTGCTAGACAAAAAAATATTTGAAGACATTAAACTGTAATGGGCATTCTGTTAATTTATTTTTAAACCAATTTCTGACATACAGATGAAGCTGATAATCATTTGAAAATAATCATTAGCTCTGGCCAGATCCTCACATTTGCGAGGCTGGAACTACCGAATGTTACTGACTTAAATGATTAATCAATTATGTTAAGTTAATTAAGTCGTCAGTTAACCCTCCGGATTCATTGTATTATCACTAATAGGTAGATTGGACTAATTCTTCAACAAGGTAGTGATTCCTTTTTCTCGTGGATCTCTCTCCACAGCTTCATTTTGGACTGGTTTCAGGCTGTTATCCTAAAAGGTGATGACTCAGTTTAGGCGAAATAAAACAACTCCTCCTGCCCTTTCTATTGGGACGGTGGGTCACAGAGACAAAGAGGACCCCCACACAGCCTGTCGGCCTGTAATCAGCTGGCTTTGTGTCCGCCTCCCGTCCTGTTCCCATGCAGAGATTTCCAACGAAGCCCTAGCAAGCTCATCCCCCACTTATTTGTCTGGCACTGTCAGACCTTTTTTTTCCCCTCTATCCTCCCCCCTTCCGGTCAACCGGAATACTCCACACAAAACGTCTCGCTTTCTTTTTCACTTCACTCACTCTGTTTTGGAACTGGGTCATGGTGTGAGTACTGGTGGGGGCGGGTTTAAGATGCTAATTACAGATAAAAGATGGGTTGTAACTCATCAGGGTTTGTGATTGGCTGATGAAGACGTCATGTTGTGTGCTGCAGGGTGTGCGTGTGTGTGTGTGTCTCTGTGGGGATTCAGCTGAGGGACAGTTACTAGTTTAATCCTGGTCTTCATGTCAGTTAGTTTGGATATAATTACAAAACTATAAATCAGAGTAAAAACTTGTTTTCAGTTTCTGACACTTTCTACTTTCCCCCCTCAAAAGCTACAGTATGTTGTGCGTGCAAGTGGGCGTACGTGAAGGGGATATTTGGCAGCCTGTTTAAAGCTGACTAATCAGATTGTCCTTGGCTTGATCCTAGATATACAGTAGGTGTGTGTGAAATCAGGAGGGAGTGACAAAGTGAGGGGTGAATGCACAGTAACAGTAAAGTGGTCTAACTGGGCAGATTAACATTATTTTTAAAAGGAGCTCAAAGGTGAGCTCCAGCCGAGCCGAGTCTGGTCATGTGTTTGAAGAATCTCATTTTCCAGGTTCTCCAGAGGTCACTGATCGTCCTGACAGAAGAAAACAATAGGAAAAAGTTTAATCAAAAGCACCTGAGCCATTTTGGGTACCACCTAAGACAAATTAATGTAAAATCATCAGTAAGAGTAAAAGATTTTTCCCAGATGTAATGGTCGTAGTTGGTCTCCAGTGAACTTCTTCAGCAAGTTTTGTCCATAAGCTATTTTGGGTGTTGTTTATTTATTATCTCCTCTACTATTTCCAAATTTATAGACATTTATGGCAATAATAATGACCAAAAATTATGTTAAATTGCATATTTTTTATTGAAAAATGTGACATTTTCTTAGAGGAGGACCCTTACATGCCTCCACTGTATACAAGAACCCAAGTCTTTCCGCAAAGTGCTGCACATACATACTGTATATATTGCTTTTAAAAGAACTTTATGATAATATTAACACATTTTGGTTCAGTTTTTGTAGGCTTATTGTAGTATATAAATCTAAAGTTTATGTAAAATGTACTATATTTGACAAAAGTGAGCAGACAGCTGTTTTTAAGTCCAAAATATCTTCAAAACCATTTCCCATGATATTTCCACAGGGTCTGGTTCAGGAAAAAAGTTTTGTTCAACTTCTCTTTGTTTCTCCTACAAGAAACCCTTCATATACAGATATGAAGCACCCTTTTGTTCTTTTCGGACAGGTCTGGAGTTAGTTTTCAGTTTTTCACAAATTGATGTGAGCATCTGTGAGCATGAAGTAAATTGAAATGAAAAACAGTTTTAAAAAAGTGTAAACAAATGGAGTAAGAGGACCTGAGAATAAGAAGTTATAGATGTTGTCAGTGGTGATACAGACGCAGGATGCATTAAAGGGAACAGGTTTGACTTGATTTTACAACCAGAAAGTGTCTAATTAGAGACTGTTAAAGGTGGAGGACAGGATGCTGAACAGAGACTACTCTGTGCGTGTTGCCATGACTGGAGTGATGATACTAATTTAAAGGAGTTTGTCCACAGATTATGTGTTGTCTAGAAAACTTTGTGTGCAGTTGGGACTGAAGTGACTTTTGCATGAGCACGAGGTCTTAATATGCAAATATCTGGTCAAGAATTGAGAGAGATAAGAATCAGATCTGACATTTTCTTCTGAGTGAATTTTTACTTCTTGGCCTAGGTGTATAATTTATCTACAAACCAAAACGTAGCCACACCTTGTTAGCTCTGTGAATTTGTCATAGTTTGGCCTTTCTGATAGTTTCTGTTTATCTTTCCTCCCCAAATCCTCCACCTGATGATGCATCTGATGACTCATTCAGCACGAAGACCTTTACTCTTACTCTTTCCTTTCACCAGATAAAACTGAGAAACTTTGAGATAAAGAAAACCTGCATCTAGTATTTATTTAAGACGCTCAACCAAAGTCATTATTTTGTTTCTATTTTTTTTCTCCTTTCAGTGGTTTTAAGTGAGGATTGATTGAAAAGTCTTCCACAATGATGCATTCATGTGCAAAATGTTAACAATCCTGTGAATTCAGTGCTCAGACTCACCTCATACTTGCCCTGTTTGTGCTTGCAGACGACTCATGTTGTATCACTGAGCCGGTGAAATTTAATGATTGCATAATTGGGGGGATTTTCTCCACCACTTTACCAACAAAGTGTATCATTAGCTACCATGGTAACGCAGTGATGCCTCAGATTTCCAGGAACAGCAGAGTGAGCTGGCTTTAACACGGCTCCAAGTCCCTCCCCCTTTGTTTAGAGGAGGAGTGGAGAGTGTTGGACTGAATGAACAGATGATGGAGGAGAGGGTGGAGAGATAGCTGCATAAATTTTACTCTGGCTTTTTGTGAAGGAAAACACTGCCCAGTGTTTTTATGGTGAGAGTGAGAGTTGTTTATACCTGCTGATAGAAAATGACACCTGCAGTAGTTGTATGACGAAGTAACTTAGGATACACTGTTTTACACGGTACAGTGCTAATATTAGCAGCTAATTTATCTTTCTTTGCATGGCTGAATTATGACACTTACATCAGAAATGTCAGATTTACATCTCATTGTTTTTCATCCCTAAATAACAAAGAAATAAATAAACAAGAAAAACAGAGACAAAAACCTGGGACTTCACTTATACATTTCACATCTTCAAACTGTTTTATGTTTTAGTTTGATCAGTCACTTTTTCCATCATATTGCATCACATAAAAAGCTTCACAGCTTAGACAAATGTTCATCATCTATTCATCTGAAATATTTTAAGTTGATATATTCTTCAGTTAGTGTATAAAATCCTAAGATTTTCAATTTCCAATTGAGAAAAAGCAAAAATCTTCACATTTGAAAAGCTGAGTTTTTCACTTTTTTATTGATAAAACGAAGCTTTTTTTGATTAATTTTCTCTTGATCAACTAAACGATTAGTCAAGTAGTCAATAAATACTGTAGACATACTGTATACTAATGCAGCAGCAGCACTGCCTGCTGGCTTGCTTACTGATTTATGTATATACTACATGTTTTATACTACATTTTCTGCAGTAATTGCAGTGATTTTTTCATTTGTTTGTTGTTTTCAATCAGAAGTCATTTTGAGTTTGAACTGTTAGAGTTTCTGATTCTGTAACACAGGGTCTAAGGATACTAAGAAACCTATATGTTATAGGATCCTAAGGTATATATTGGGTATGGTATAGAACTTAATTTATGTCAGATTTCTGGCCTGATTACCATGATTTTTGAAGTTTGTAGCTTGCTGACTTGAAGTAAAGTCAAAATAACTTTGCTCCTGTAATGCTGGAAATTGATATCTGCTGTCTGTATTCTGTTTTAGTCTGTTAAAGGTATGTTAGTGATGAGGGATGAGATCTGACCGTGTGTGTTTTCCTCTGCAGGGCGACGACCAACAACAAGGTGAAGGAGACTGTTGCTCTGGAGCTCAGCTTCGTCAACTCCAACCTGCAGCTGCTGAAAGAGGAACTGGAGGAGCTCAACAGCAACATGGAGGTCTACCAGACAGACTGGTAAACAGCACTGACACACACACACACACAAAAAATCATGGTCCAGTTATTATTTATCCCAGACATTCCAGGCCACACTCATTAGACTAATGAGAATTATAATTGGTGAAAACAAGCGTCCATTGCATGCACTGTGTTTTTTTGTTTCTCGGGTCTTCAGAGGACTGTTTGAGGGTTAAGACTTAGTTCAGGGTAGATTTAGGTTTAGGTCAAGGCTTTAGTACAGGGTCAAGATATTATGTCAGTGAGGGTCCTTCTAAGTATAGAAATACAAATGTGTGTTTGTGTGTAGTCCATCACAGCCTGGAGATTTCTCCCTGTGCAGCCCGGCGTCATGGGAGGGATAAATCCCCTGATTAGAGTGTCATTAATGACCCCGTGGAGTGTGTGCGTGTTTGTGTTGATGGTGAATGGGAGGAGGTGACTGTGGGGGGGGGGGTCAGGGCCGTAAGGGTTAATACTTGGCTTTAGCTCTGCTTATTAGCAGGATGAAGCACTGAGCAGTGTCCCTGCTGGGTTTGAAGACAAGCAGATGGCAGTGCTGACGTTACCGTGGTTGTAACCTGCACTGTGTGTGTGTGTGTGTGTGTGTGTGTGTGAGTGGTTACGTGCTGGTGTTGACATCCCGTGACAGATCACACACAGACACAGGATACTATGTTTATTTCTTTTCACAGCGAGGCTGTCAACGTTCCCATGATCCCACTCGGCTTAAAAGAAACCAAAGAGGTGGACTTCACTGTTTCTATCCAGGTGACGACACAATCCATCTGCTCATAATTCACCTTTATTTGTCTCATTCATCAGGTTTTCTTTTCATTTAGAGAAGAGAAAATAGAGGTCTGAGTGAAACACTGAATATTGTATTTAAAATATTGTAGTTGTAATGAGGGAAGCTCAGTATTTTATGCATCACATAGGTGAGGACTGTAGGGTAGAGCACCAACTTGTCGCTGTAATATTTTTGTCTTATATTTTTTTGCTATTGAGAGACATAGCTTAATAAAGTTTTCTGCAGCTTCTTTGCAACTATAAATCACATGTACACAGGTTTTTAAGTTCCTGTGAAACTGATTTATCATATCTGTTTCCTGTCACAGGACTTCATCTGTGAGCACTACGGAGAGGACAGCTCTCTATATGACAAGGAGATCAAGGAGCTTATGGAGCTCAGACAGGTTAATAAAATTCACTCATTCAAAACATTCATCTGGTTCTGGTTCAGTATTACATCACCTCCTGGCAGCGGTAGAAAAACTGGGGGAAGAGAAATAATGATTTTGCATTAAAAAAGTACATGTTGGAAACCTGCAGTCTTATTGTGTATGATGTTAGAGGTGTAGTTATGTGTGTTGTCTTGGGTCAGGCCATGCGAACACCCAGTCGTAACCAGGCCGGTCTGGAGCTGCTGATGGAGTACTACAACCAGCTGTACTACCTGGACCAGCGCTTCTTTCCCCCACACAGGAACCTTGGTGTTCACTTTCACTGGTACAATATAAACACTTTTATCTTATCGTAATTATGCACAAACAATAAGGTAGCCTGGTTGCTACGGGATACACATTTCCACCAGCACTTAAACACAGCATGCATCTGTGAATCTGTGTCAATCAAAAGGTCAATCATAGTTTGAAACTGTAGTTTCACGTCTCTCCATCTCTCAGGTACGACTCTCTGACGGGCGTCCCGTCGTGTCAGCGCGCGCTGGCCTTTGAGAAGGGAAGCGTGCTGTTCAACATCGGTGCTCTGTACACACAGATCGGAGCACGGCAGGACCGCTCTGCAACAGCAGGCATAGACCGAGCCATAGATGCCTTTCAGCGAGCTGCAGGTACTGAAACAACACACACACCTGAATGCTCCATTAGCTTTGTTACAGAAGCATTGTTTTACACAGTAACAGTTGAACCTGTTCACCTTGTGTGCTAAATCATTGTTCTGTTTTGTATATTTTGCTCAGATTTAATTTATTTACACACAATTTAGGGCTGAAACTAGTGATTTTTTAAAATTCTTTAGTCAACTATTGGTATGTGTTCATCCCAGTTTGCCTACAGTTCAAGATGACATCTTAAAATGTCTTGCTTTGTTTGATCAACACTCAGTTTACAGATGAAAGAATCAAAGCTTCTCATCTGTAAAGCAGAAAATCTTTGATACTTTGCTTGATAATTACTGAAAATGAAAAACTGAAAATCTGAATTGACACTGATTCATTATAGTTATTATATCATTCATCATTGTTTTTTATCTATAAACAATTTTAGTTGTTTCCTGGAAAGTTTACTGCATCATGATATACTGCCTGCTGCGTAACTATGTCATTCTCTGTGTGTTCAGGTGCATTTAATTACCTAAAGGAGAATTTCTCCAATGCTCCAAGTCTGGACATGAGCGGCCCGTCGCTCTGCATGCTGGTCCGGCTGATGGTCGCCCAAGTGCAGGAGTGTGTCTTTGAGCGTGTCACACTCACAACGCAGGACACACACTTCACCTCCCAACTCCGCCTGGCACAAGAGGCTGCACGGGTGAGAGCACACGACATGCCTCTGGTTTGTCTGTGTTGTTACTGTTTATATCCTGTGATACTCACTCTGTACATACATGTGCATCCTATAGGTGTCGGATGTTTACCTGTTGGTGCAGCAGACCATGACGCAGCCTCTGATGAAGGACTACGTGCCGTTTTCGTGGGCGTCCATGGTTCAGGTCAAAGCTGAACACTTCCGCGCTCTCTCACACTACTACACTGCTGCTGCACTCTGCGACCACATGTGTAAGTAAGATATTTTGTATTTTGGAGATATGTACACAAATACATTCACATACATATACATTAAAGGATAACTTCAATACTTTTGAAATTGCTGCAGTGTAATCCAGGGGCTATTGTCCGCGTCAATTTACGTCCACAAACTACTTGTTTTTGTCAGTGAAGTCTGGTGTTGATACATAGTGATGGTTCTGGACAAACAAAAAGGATCTTATTCTTATCTTCCATAGAAAACTTCTGTGTTTTAGGAGCTAAAGGTCAAGGCTTAAACCATGACCATCCTTACTCAAGACAGTCCAGGAGTACCTACTCATATTTTAGCTTGGTATAACTTGTTCTGTAGCGTCTGCTGAAGAGGAGGAGGCAGAGAAGGCTTTCCTCCAGTTCTATGTCAGCACTCCTGCAGGGCCTTCACTCAGCCTGGTTCTGCAAGACCCTGAAAAAAGGACGAAAGCTTGGTGAGTTCATGTTAATTTCGTCTGCCAAATGCACGGTTTTTAAAGTTATATTAACATATTTTCATAAATCTCTGCTCACATGTGCACAGGTAAAGCTCACCTGCGGCGTGCAGTGATTAGACACGAGGAGGCCATGCGTGTCCACGGTCTATGTAAGATCCTGAGGAAGATGGACATCCTACAGGACGTGCTGTCTCTCACACACAAACGCTCCTTGGACAAGTACTCAGAGCTGGACCGAGAGGATGACTTTGATGAAACCGCAGAGGCTCCAGAGATCCAGTGTAAGACAAATCTGTAACATTACAATCACTAATATTAAATCTGTGATGACGTGACAGTAAATCATTCTTTGTTTCTTTCATCAACAGCTCAAACTCATCAGAAACCAGACATCACTCCACCCAACTTCTCTACAGTCCAAGTTGCTGATATCTTCCAAAGACTGGTAAGGCCCTCAGGGGGAAATACGATACTGAAGACATAAATTCACAAGTTAGCTGATAATAAACTGAACAAACTTTTGACTGGAGTTGAAAATGACTCTTCTGTGCTGCAGGGGCCTTTGTCAGTGTTTTGTGCGCGGGCTCGTTGGGGCCCGGTGCGAGTGATCTGCCTGCAGAGGAGAGAGGGGGGACTGGGCCTCACACTTAGAGGAGACTCCCCCGTCCTGGTGGCGGGAGTGGTACCTGGAGGCTGTGCAGCCGTAAGACAAAATCTCACTGTGCATTAGTTTACAGTAGTGCTGCTCATGTCTTCTGCATTCAGTAAAACTATGAGATTGTCGGAAGCAGGTCAGATAGAAGTTACATAAAAGCAAAAAATCTGCACATCTGAAGGAAAAATCCAGTCATTTAGTAGGGTGTATTTTGATTATTGAAAAATGGCAAAATCAGATTTGAAAAAAATCAATACAGTATAAGTCTTGGTGAAGACTGATGTATAATTTGAAGCTCACTTGAATGTTCTCTCTTTCTCTCTAAAAAAGGACCTTGTTTTCTGTCACATAAAATCCATCTGAAAATCCATTTAAATCAAATTAAATGTTGATCTGCTCCTAGGTATCTTCATCAAAATATTTTTCCCTATAAATCTGGAAACATTGTTTAATCTTCTTCTTCTTAAAGGATAACTTTATTTATTTATAACTCTACTATTTTTGAAGCTGAACCTTATTTTCCCATGTTTTTGGGTGTTAGTGTGATAGGGACAAAAATCTTCAGTGCAGTATTGAGCAAGAACAGTGTACCTGGACTACAGAAACAGCTGCTGCATTATAATCCAGTGCGCAAAGTATGACCAGTAAAGTGCTTGTTTTTGCCACTGACAAGCTCAGCACAGTTGAAAACATGTTGCTTAATTATCAACCTGTAGAAAATACACAGAAAACATGCATTATGTTTGTGTGCTGTGCAGGAGGCAGGACTAAGGGAAGGAGACTACATAGTAGCAGTGGACGGACAGGACTGTAAATGGGCCAAACATGGAGAGGTTGTCCAGATGCTGAAGAGCTGCAGCGACAGAGGAGTGGAGCTCAGTGTGGTCACATTACACTCACATGATACACAGGTACTTAAGAGTTTAGTGTATATGTGCGTTCAGGATATCAGCAGCAGATGCCTGTGTGTTCACCTGTTTAGTGACTCGGACATTACCTGTGTGTATTAGCAGGTGGAGAGAAGGGCCATCATGCTTTCCCACTGCAGCGACAAAGAAAACACTCGGCAGCGTCTGCTGGGCGGGGCTAAGGGCCAGAGCTCCGCCTCCCTGCTGAACTGGAACAGAAAGAAAAAGAGGGAAGGCACCAAGAGACTAGGAAGCACTTTCAGTTTGTCGTTTGGAAGCATCAGAGACGCTGAAGCCATGTACTGAGACATGACAACAGAGGAACCACTCAGGGAATCACAGCAGTGGAGCACATGGTACGAAAAAAGCTGCAGACAGACTGCACCAAATTACACAACCTGCACAAGCACAAGTTTATTCCACTGAAAATGTTATTTCTGGCTCATATTTCAAATTCGTACCAGATAGAATACTTTGTAGCATGTAGCTTTTTGCAAGAATAAAGAGGGTGGAGCTTATTGCTGCCACTCAGGACAAACTGTGGTACACAATGTGTTAGTACAGGATGTGGGGAAAATGCAAGTGGGCATGAGCAGGTGCAAATTTAGCCAGTGTGGCTCAAACTGAGGCTAAAAGAGGTTTGTGTGAGTCGAAGTACGAGTTGTGCTGCGCTGCCTTGCCCCATTTCCATCACCCTTCTCTGCTTGTATCATAATTTGAGGGTGAGCAGCTAAGAACAAAAAGTGTAGCGATTAGACCAACAAAGTGCAAGGCGGCTCAGGGTCTTCTCAAGCAGTGACCTGAATCATCAGTGTTTTGAGGTCAGCCCTAGAATTAACAGAAAGAACCAGAGTGATAGAGTTTAGTCGGACACACAAACATTTTCAGAAACTTTTAGCAAAATAAAAACATGAACAAAAACAGTCATCGTTGTGAATAACATAAGGCGAAAGTTTGCTTAGTCTTAAACTCTCCCCAGTTCATTTCACTGATCGTGTGTAGCAACATGCCCACACCTGCACAACCCCTTTGTCAGATCTATTGTTGTCGACTTCTCTGTGAGGCAGGGAGCAGCCAACAGTCAGAGTATTTGATCCCAGCATTAAGTCTTAAGGATGCTTACAGCATGAATGTTGAATGTTGAGGTCTGACAGGTCCACATCTTAAAAAAAAAACGACTGAGCCTTAACCACTTACACAAAACCAGGTGTTGTATGATGCAAACGCACCTACTTGCAGACCCAGTGACGCTGGATATACCATTGTCTTATTTCTAGCATAACTGATTTAGGAAAACATTCATTTTATCACTGTAACAGCACAATAATATGCCTTCACTGACACAATGTTAGACAACCCAGCTGGAATAATTTGTTGTGGAAATGATGGAAAAAATGAAAGCTCCGTTACTCAACTTTACATAAAAGTATGTATTGTAGCATTAATATAACTGGTGTAAAAGGAACTGAGAGGGCAAAGCAGAATTAACAAACAAGTAGCATATTTCTTGTGTTTCATATTATCCCTAAGAGATTACAGAATACTGTAACTGCCTCCCGTGTTTAACCACTGAAGTGCTCCAGAAACCATCTTAAACTTTTTGATGGATTCACCCACTGATACTTTACTAAAAGTATGATATTGGACTTCATTCTCAGATCAATATTCTTGGAAAAATATCTATATGTTTTTAGTTGTGTCATTATCAAAAGCACTTCAGAAGTTCTGATCTAATGTTTTGTAATTTTGGGTTTTTAATACAGTGTGAATATTGAACAGGAAAAATCTTGTTAATTATGTACAAGGGGTGATTGATAAGTTTGTTGCCTAAGAGTAGAAGGAGATGAATTCTACTTTAGTCCACAAACTAATCAATCACTGGTCGTAGTTCTGACCTGATATTGCAATAATGAACATGAAACACACTGACAGGTTGTGTGTATTTGAAATAAAATGTGATACTGAGAGATTGTGCAGGAAAAACGTGACATGATGTGATCGTCCAGATGTATTTTCTGAGGAGTTTTATGTTGTCTTGTATCTATTGTGTTCTTCATGTCCAGCCACTGTACTGTATGTTACAGTCAGCCAATATTATTATCTGTAGATGAGGATGTTAGTGGAAAAATGTTTCTTTTGGTTAACATTGTTTGAACTTTTTGTAAGTTTTTGATACAACTAGAATTGTGAAAACTGTAGCACGTTATTGTACATGTAAATGCTGTGTGTTTTTGTTCTGTCTGTGCAATGCTTGTGCCACAGTGGTCCATAGGCACGAGTACAGAAAGCCAGGGAGGTGACGAACAGGATTTCTCTGCAAAGCAGCAGAATCTTTTGAAAACTTCTGATTTGAAAGAATTCATCAGTTCAAGTTATGATCATGTCTTTCTTCAGGTAAAAAGACAAAGCAACTTCAATCTTTGTGGCTTTCTGTACTTGGGTGTTATGTCTCTACTCTGTATGTCTGTGAAACTGAGTAAATGTTTGGCAACGCTGTTAGGAACAAAATATTTTTTCCTTTGTGTTTTTCACTGAATATCTGACCATTGAAGCACAACATTTCACAAAACACATCATTATTTCAGATTACACAAAGGGTTGGACAACATTTCTTGTTTGTGATTGTACACAACCCAAGTCAATTGTTTATTTGACACTGACAGTATTTTGTATGTTTTTAATGTATGGCAGTTCCACAATTAAGACACTGATCAGTGTCAAGGCCTACAAACCTACTGCACGTCATGTTAACTACACAGCCAAGGTTGATTGTTATTTTCTGAAATAAATAGCACTTGCATTACAATAACTACTGAAAGCAAATTGTGAACCAACCCATTTCCTTGTTGAGTTTTTTCCATTCTCAGATGACTGTTCTCCTGCTCATCAAAGGAACATCTACCACCTCTTCCTTTCAACTAAGGTCTGCAAACTTTGGCAGGAAATCAGTTTCAGTTTTAGGACACTGAGACAGATCATTTTGAATGCCATCATGGGGCTTGATAAATAATGTTGCAAACAGGAAATTCAGCACCTTTTAATGGAGCCACTTTGAGAATATGTTCACAATGTAGACTATGATAACTCCTGCCCTAAAAATTAAGAATATGAGTGATTCTACCTCCATAGTAGTTACAGTTCACCAGCACTAATGACTTTAATAAGTGCTTTTCGGTCTGCACTTCAAGTGTAGTACTTCTAGTTACTGAGTCTCATAAGAATCCAACCTCCACCCTCACATTTTAACCAGAGACATTCCAATCCTTTGATCTGGGTCTTGGACTTGAGAATTCAAGAGGCGAATTGCACGTGTAAGTGTTCCGGCCTCTTCCATTGGCTAGAACATTCAAACAACCTCCATTTCCACCAATTAGAAGCGGTTGCCAGGTGCTGGCGTGTGTCGTCATTGAGTGCGACCTGCTGTGGGGAGGGCGAAGCGGAAAGGAAAACAGTGTCGCAAAAACGAGTGAAAACATGGAGTAAAATCAACGTTTGAGTCGTCGCTCTGGTTTGTAAGTTTGTAAGCGAATCAACATCACTGAAGAAGTCTGGACGCTAAAACAAGCTTTAGACCTGTTTTCTGGAAGACGAATGAGGCTGGACGCTGGCCAGGCCTATGGCCAAGGTAAGCTAATGTGCTAACTAATTAGCGGCGAGCTTTAGCATTTCTGTTGCTTATTTGTGTTTCTGTGACCAAAGCGTTTTATTGCTTCTGTTTACGGCGGGTTAGCATTTCATTGTGATTATTTTGCATATTTTTGTGGTCATTTAGCCTCTCTATCTGGTCGTTTTACATCTGTTTTTGTCTCTTTGTGGCTGTGTGGTTATCCACCTAGTCGTTTTGTATGTTCTTGTTGCCAGGTTTGTGTTTTTTGGATTAAGATCCGTTGAGCCTGTGATAGTAATCTGTTGTGTATATTAGTGACTAGTCATTTATCGTAGCCTAGCCTCTTTGTAGTTCTACTGTAATGAGAAACTGAGAGATACACTTGTACCTGGGCATAGTTAAAATGTGGTGCAGTACGAAGCGGGTTGAAGCGGTTTTAATTCTGGAAAATATATTTATTTTTGGTATGTCTGGTTGATGGTGTATCTAGAAATGCAGAGTCATGGACTAGTGATCTGGCTTTAGATCGTCATATGAAGGGCTTCTTGACTTCTTTTGTCATGAAGAAACTAAAACGCCCAGTTATTTATTATCCTGTGATGCGTTCACTGACTGAAGCGCCTTAGATCTATTTGTTATACAACTAACACGATGTGTTCACTTACTGTTGGACATCCTTAAGTGCCTTAGGAGGACTAGGCATTTAGTTACTGCTTATAATTCTCCCATTAAAGCTCAAATGACAGAAGTTAAATGTATAGTGTACTAATGTGAACGTTCCATTCTCCTCATAGATCTGATTTTGTCTCTTCATGTACATCAGCGTTTATTCTCCAATCATCTGAAGGTTTTCTCAGTCATCCAGGTGTCGGCTTGACTTTAGTGTCAGTTATGTGTTGTTGAATGTTACCACAAGGTTTGAAGAGTCAAAGTTTATCCTTGTAAATCCTGACAATTAATTTTCAACAGCCAAACTAATGATCAGGACTGTGATGTAAAACACCACATCTGTAGAGGAAGAGCATCCTCTAGTGGCTGCAGATACAAACTGCATTTAATAGATGCTAAAGCTTCTGTCAGTCACATCACACCCCAGACAGGTGATCCAACATCCAAAATAAGGTTACAATAATTATACTTTTATTTATAGATGAAATGGGCTACATTTTAAGTGAATTAAGAATGATCATAGAAAACAAAACAATATTAACTAACAATTAAACTTTAACCAGAAGCTGTGTTTTTATTTGATCACTTAAAAAGATACTGCTTCATATTAATATTTGATATTTCAGATTTCAACCTTGTCATAGTATAGTGATGTAACAAAATGTCATGAAAATATCAATAATTTTTCATTGTATAGTAAGGCATAAAAATGCCCAAAAACGTATTGATCATTTTCTCCTTTGTATGTTTTTCTTTGAGGAAACTCCAGGTGTCACAACTTCGTCCACAACATCATCCATGATCACCACGATGTCATCCACAATTGCAGAGACATGGTCCATGATCGGAGAGACGTTGAGGATGAGGGAGACATCGTCCATGATCAGAGACATTATCCATGATCGCAGAGACCTTGTCAAAGATGAGAAATGTTGTCCGTGACCAGAGACATTCTCCATGCTTTGTAGAGACCTTCCACAAGAATCGGCGGAGACTGAGGTCACAGATTCAACGGCATTGACTGCGAACATGGAGACACTGTTGATGATCACAGAGACATCGTCTGTGATATCAGAGACATTATCCATGATTACAAAGACATTGTCCATGATCGTAGAGACTTTGTCCACTATCACAGAGATGAAGATGTTCTTTGAGACCAGTACAGAGGCCTCAACAAAAATGGTAAAAAAAATGTCATGGTATAGTAAGGCGTCAAAAATGTCAAAGTATAGTAAGGCATCAAAAAAGGTCCAAAAATGTCATAGTATAGTAAGGCATCAAAATTGGTTAAAAAAAAAAAAAAAAAAGTCATAGTATAGTATGGCATCAAAAAATGTCATAGTATAGTAAGGCGTCAAAAATGGTCAAAAAATGTCATAGTATAGTAAGGCGTCAAAAAAGGTCAAAAAATGTCATAGTATAGTAAGGCATCAAAAAATCTGAAAAAATGTCATAGTATAGTAAGGTGTCAAAAAATCTGAAAAAATGTCATAGTATAGTAAGGCATCAAAAAAGGTCAAAAAATGTCATAGTATAGTAAGGCGTCAAAAATGTCATAAAAATGTCATAGTATAGTAAGGCGTCAAAAAATCTGAAAAAATGTCATAGTATAGTAAGGCGTCAAAAATGGTCAAAAAATGTCATAGTATAGTAGGGTGTCAAAAATGGTCAAAAAATGTCATAGTATAGTATGGTGTCAAAAACGGTAAAAAAATGTCATAGTATAGTATGGCATCAAAAATGGTCAAAAAATGTCATAGTATAGTATGGTGTCAAAAATGGTCAAAAAATGTCATAGTATAGTATGGCGTCAAAAAATCTGAAAAAATGTCATAGTATAGTAAGGCGTCAAAAAATTTGAAAAAATGTCATAGTATAGTAAGGCATCAAAAATGGTCAAAAAATGTCATAGTATAGTAAGGCGTCAAAAATGTCATAGTATAGTAAGGCGTCAAAAAAGCTGAAAAAATGTCATAGTATAGTAAGGTGTCAAAAAATCTGAAAAAATGTCATAGTATAGTAAGGCGTCAAAAATGGTCAAAAAATGTCATAGTATAGTAAGGCGTCAAAAATATCATAAAAATGTCATAGCATAGTAAGGCGTCAAAAATGGTCAAAAAATGTCATAGTATAGTAAGGCGTCAAAAAATGTCATAGTATAGTAAGGCATCAAAAATCTGAAAAAATGTCATAGTATAGTAAGGCATCAAAAAAGGTCAAAAAATGTCATAGTATAGTAAGGCGTCAAAAAATGTCATAGTATAGTATGGCGTCAAAATTGGTCAAAAAATGTCATAGTATAGTAAGGCATCAAAAATATCATAAAAATGTCATAGTATAGTAAGGCATCAAAAAAGGTCAAAAAATGTCATAGTATAGTAAGGCGTCAAAAAATGTCATAGTATAGTAAGGCATCAAAAATCTGAAAAAATGTCATAGTATAGTAAGGTGTCCAAAAATCTGAAAAAATGTCATAGTATAGTAAGGCATCAAAAAAGGTCAAAAAATGTCATAGTATAGTAAGGCGTCAAAAATATCATAAAAATGTCATAGTATAGTAAGGCATCAAAAATGGTCAAAAAATGTCATAGTATAGTAAGGCGTCAAAAATGGTCAAAAAATGTCATAGTATAGTAAGGCATCAAAAAAGGTCAAAAAATGTCATAGTATAGTAAGTCAAAAAGGCATCAAAAAGGTCAAAAAATGTCATAGTATAGTAAGGCGTCAAAAAATTCTGAAAAAATGTCATAGTATAGTAAGGCGTCAAAAATGGTCAAAAAATGTCATAGTATATAGGTAAAGGCTGTCAAAAAATATGGTCATCTAAAAAATGTCATAGTATAGTAAGGCGTCAAAAATGGTCAAAAAATGTCATAGTATAGTAAGGCGTCAAAATGGTCAAAAAA